>NC_056731.1:837598075-837850575 GCF_019279795.1 Protopterus annectens
TTACACTCTACCTGGGCCATGGGGCTGCTACAGCACACCAACAGCTGTAGATATCAACAGAGCAATTGTACCTTTATTTTAGTTATACACATCAGACCTGTTTCTATACCAATTTCTTTACATGTGGGCCCTGTGCAGATGAACTGTGAGCACATTACATTGCTGTTTCTACACATATTTCAGATTTGCATATTAGTTGCAGGCCCTAGAGTGTGTGGTGTGTCTTTCACATACATTTACTGTGACATTCTCTGTGTGTAGGTTTCTTGGCAACTGGGGAAACTATCCGTGACAGCATGACACTTGGGGGGCTTGTTTAGGCCAGACTACAGAGTGTGGATGTCTAGCTTGCATCTATTTGTAGGATCCAAAAACCAATAAGACTGGACACTGCTCGAATACCAACTCCTTCTGTTTATTAAAAAATAGACATACAAGTGATGAGCGCTTTCGGGCCTCTGCCCTTCATCAGATAAAGCATCTCCCAAAACCAAACATTTTAAAACAAGTACAAACCAATAGAAAGTCAGTAAAAATCAGTAAAAAACCCACCTGTTCTTAAGGGCGGGTCTCATAGGAATGACTTCATTAAGCCCAGGACTCCTGTGTGCCATAAACTCAATTATCCATTTAGATTCAGCTAGCTCTGTTAATTGTTTAATGTCTCCCCCTCTTTTTGTTCAACTTCACATTCACTATCACTTTAAACTTGAAACTATGTGTAGGATGAGCTGCCAAGTGTCTATATAATGCATTGCGTGTGTCTCCATTTCTAATCGAAGAGAGGTGCTGCAAGACCCTAACTTTAAACATACAGTTGGTCTTCCCACATAAAAACTTGTGCAGGATTGACACTCAGCCAAATAAACCACATCAGTGGTTCTACATGTTGCTCTCCCTTTTAAATCAAACAATCTTCCAGTCACTGGATGTACAAAAACACCCCTACTATCTACATAAGCACATGCCTTGCATAGCCCACATGGAAAAGTGCCCTGTTTAGTGATGGCCAGATTATCCATACTGGTCTTTGTCTTATCCCTACAAAGTAAATCTTTCAAGTTTTTATTTCTTTTATATCTAAAAACCGGTTTATCACCTAGCATACCCTTCAAACTTACATCACTAGTTAAAATGTTCCAATTCCCTCTGATCAGTGCACAAACATCACCTATATTACTGCCATAAGTTAGTGTCAACCTAGAATCATGTCCACTGGCCCTATCATATTGTGAGCCTGTGCCTGTATCAATGGTTCTCAGCCATGGTTTATACCTATCCTTCCTGTAATTTCTGCCAAACTCCATCCTGTTGTTCACCAATTTCCTATCATAACCCCTGGTATGAAAACAGTCCTTCATGGTCCCCAACTCTTGCTCGAAGCATGCATCATCATTGCTGATTCTAGAAATCCTAGCAACCTGTCCCTGCACTATATTGGGAAATATGTGTCGAGGGTGCATGCTATCAAAAGAAAGCAAGGTATTCTTCCAGCAGTCTTTTCTATACAAACTGGATGAAAAGCCATTTTCTGTCAACTGTACCCTGACATCCAAAAAGTCAATCTGTGTGCGTGAGCTGTTAACCGTGAACCTCAAAAATGATGTGGTGGTATGTAGGTAGGAGACAAAATCAGCTAAAGAGTTATCGTCCCCATCCCAAAGAATAAAAATATCGTCCACAAAATGCTTATACATCTTGATATGACCTTTCCATGACATGTTATTCAACACCATACTCCTCTCCCAGAAGGACAAAACAAGATTAGCATAGGTGTTGGCACAGGGGGTGCCCATGGCTATCCCCTGTGCCTGCCTATATGCTTGATTCACACCTATAAAGACATTATTATTCAGTACCAAACCAAGCAAACCTCCTATGGTATCAATCTTCAGCGTAGTGATGCCTAACTCCTGCAAAAGTTCAGAAATGGCTCGTATCCCATAATCATTGCCTATGACAGTAAACAGGCTCTGAATGTCCATAGTTACCATAAGTAACTCACCATCAGAGGCAGAGGCAGAGGCCCGAAAGCGCTCATCACTTGTATGTCTATTTTTTAATAAACAGAAGGAGTTGGTATTCGAGCAGTGTCCAGTCTTATTGGTTTTTGGATATTTACTTTGGTTTATTTGACTGGACTTTGGTGAGGCACAGAACATTGTTTTGTTTATCTATTTGTAGGACTGGGGCTGTTCAACACAACAATTGTACACCTTTCATAGTTATACACATCATAGTAGTATTTCTGTTCAGATTTCTTTACCTCTGTGCCCTGTATGGAAAATGTTACGTGTTGCAGTACATTACTTTTTCTATTCAGATTGAAGTTTACAACTGCATAACCAGACTGAGATGTTAGCGGTGGTCCCTGGATTCAAACCATGGTGTGTGTGCAAAATTGAACTACAGGCCTAGTCCTTATCAGCTTAAGCTATTGGGGAGGTGTTGTGGGTTATTTGTGACATTTTTATCTAGTACATATTTTTGTGCACAGTACTTTTATTATTTGTTTCCCATTTTCAGTACATATATATGCATGCACAACAGAAATTTGTGTAACTGTTTTTGAAACATGTGCACATTAGTTGGATTGCACATTTGACTGTTTTACAACTACATACTGCTATTTAGAGTCCTGAGTACACAGTGTAGGTTTTAAGTATGCACCTGTTAGCCTTATACATTTGTCAGTACCTTCACAGCTACATACAGCTGACATTGAAAGGTTAACACAAGACACTGCTGGCTTACATACAAGTAAAACACATTCTGGTGGCAATATGTATTGTTGCTTTTTTTCAGTTATTTGACATGCCCATTCTAAAGTATGCAGACAAGCAGTGCTAACTCAGTTCACCCCAGTTAATGCATTCAACAGGACATACACATTTTTATTTTTCAAGTACAAGGGAGATGCCACACACCAGTGTTAGGTATCACCTTTATTAATTTTGACATACATATCTGTGTACAACTCAGAAATCCTCAATTAGAATTCCTGCATGATCTGCACAGGGGAATGCTTTTCATTTCTAACTGTTACAGTAGCCCTGACATGGCACTTTCTTGGCAGGTTCACTCAGATGCACTCATACATATTTTAATATTCCTCTCCTGCATATTGTACCTTGTTTGCTATTGACATCGGTATTACACAGCAGCTGGGAATACTCCATTGTTACACTGGCAGCCTGACACAGGCATTTATTCCTGACTTTTACAGCACATTTATATATACAGGTGGTACTACCATTACTATAATTTTGACTTCTTACTGCTAATAGTAGGGGGTATTATGTACTCAACATACTGCCGACGCAGCCACGCCAGTCACTGGGCATGAGCCTCAACCTTCTTGGACCTCTCCACAGCAGCTGTAAGGGGAGACATCACACATTATTCACACCTGCACAGTCACAAGTTGAACTTTTTCCATACTTAGAGATACATAAGACTGCATACTTACAGACAGGTGGGACATCCTGTGCTTGGACTTCTTGGATTCATTGGTCCAAAAGTGCACCCCTTCTTCGCTTCAGGTCATTATGGTAGTGATGTACCTGCTCACCAGTCTGGGGTATCCCAGTGGCACTGGCGAGATCGTGTGCAAGCTGGTCCCAGGCCTTTGCTTTGTACTGCGAGCCCTAGTACTGGCCCTGCAGCAGACTGCCATCATGGTTTTTTACTAGGACCCCAACTATGACCATGGACTCCTGGATGCCTCAATGTTGTGCTGGGAAGCACTTCACACAAACCAGCATAGCAATGCTTAAACCAGGTAAGCAAAGCTGAAAGCTGGTAAGCAATGCTTACACTAGCAAAGCTTTCCTTAAATCTATTTTTTCATTAAATTTATAGATTATTTTTTACATTTATATTTAACATATTCCCACCCCTACTGTGTTATATGTAAGCCATATGATTGACAGCTATTATTCAAATTCCTTAAACGTTTATTAAAAATTTGGCAGAGGGGGAATTCAAACCAAGCATGTTCTACATGCTATACCATGGCAGTACCACTATGCTACAGCAGCTTGCTGATGTTTTTTTATCACAGTAGCACTTGTCTATAATTTTCAGGATTCCAGCCAGGCTAAGCAAAACAAGCTGCACACTGCTTAAATTTCAGATTTATTTGATGGAAAAAATAATTTACATTTTTTTATTTTTATTGCTTTCCTCTTGCCCTGCTGCTTCCATGCATGTAGGGCAAGAGTGCATACATTTGGGGGTGTGCGCTTGAAGGCTGCTGCCTTCTAGGTGCTTGTGTTTTGTTTTTTTTCAGTGTCCGCAGACACTGAAATGTTAGCTACTTGCATTTCAGTGTCTGCGGACACTTGTTTACTATATAATATTAGATCCAGGTTCTAATATTATATAACTTGACACTCGTGTGTCACAAAGTGCCGTATGGCACCTTCTGAGCAAAGGGGGAGTGTTACATGTGCAGGCACTGCTGACACCCCCCCCCACCGTGGTCGCTCCTGGTTCATGTCTGTTTAGATTAAATACCAGCACGCCTTCATACATATGCAAGGCGTGCTGCTTTTCTAAATGGGTTTGCTCCTAACTTAGCACAGCTAAGCTAGGGGGTATGTCTACACCTGCCTATCACTCTTTACATTGCCTAGCAGGTGTGCGCACTGCGCACCAGGTTTTAAAGGCCAAAAAAAAAAGTTAAACCAGGAAATAGCAGCAGTGTGCACATTTGTGCACTCTGTGCAGCGTGCCCCCGGGCTTAAACAGGAAGGCAATGGGAAGAGAAAACAGCAGTAGGAAGGTAATCAGGGAGAACCAGCATAACTGGCAGGTGAAATGTATCAGAATCAGCCAATTACACAGGCAGCAGAACAGCCCAGCCCAGAACACTACTATAATCTATGCAAACACCTTCCCCTCTTTTTTTCCCACACTCTACACCACCAGTGTAAACAAGTGGGGAACTTTTAACACTCACAACAGCAAAATGATAGGGGCTGCAATAGCTATCATACAACAACTTGTGGAAAAGGCTGAGGGTGGTGAGGATGTGAATGCTGTCGACCAACCCACAGTGAGGAGATGAAGAAGAGTGTACATACCCAGCGTAACTTAGCAGGGCTACATGAGCTGGAAAAAGTGAAGCACTATAGGGTGGATAGGGTCCTCCTACAGCAAATTATTGAGCTGTGCCGGCCATGCCTGACACACAGAACTAACAGAGGGGAACCAATCCCAGTGGATACTAAGGTATATGTAGGCCTACGAATACTAGCTACAGGTACCTTCCAAAAGCCAACTGGGATATGATGGAGATTTCACAGGATTCAGCATCCAGGGTACTCCAACAGTTCCTGGATGCCATGTCAGCACATGTCGGTGAGCATGTATATTTTCCCAACACCCATGAGGCATTGGCCAGCAATATGCAACTGTTCCACCAAATAGCAGAATACCCTGAGGTAGTGGGTGCTATAGACTGCACACACATATGCATCAAAGCACCACCCGGTGAGAGGGGTAGGGTCTACATCAACTGCAAGGGCTTTTCCTCCATCAACTGACAGGTCATGTGCGATGCCCAGGACATAATAATGAATGTGTGTGCTGGCTGCCCTGGAAGATATCATGATTTCCACATCTGGCATCTGATGCAGCTGTACCAGAGATTTGCCAATGGGGACATCCCTGATGGTCACCTAGTGGGGGATGCTGGATATGCACTGGAGCTGTGGCTGATGACACCCATCAGAAATGCACACACACCCGAACAAGAACTCCATAATGAAGCACACTCACAGATCAGAATCATAGTAGAGCATGTGTTTGGGATGCTCAAGTCACGGTTCTAGTGCCTGGACACATCTGGTGGAGCCTTGCAGTACTCATCAGCTACACGTACCCAAATTGTCCTTATATGTGCCATGCTACACAATATAATCCTGCAGAAACAGCTGCAGTAGGAACAGCATGGGGCAGAGCAACACAGCCCCCTACCATTGTCAAGGCCTGCATAGGCACAGAGTGACTTGGAGGAGGAACAACCTCAGCTTACCCCAGTAGGCAGAAGGAGACATGCCCAGTATGCCCTGGCCTTGGCAAAGAGGCAACGCATAGCACATACACTGACACAGGAGGGACCCATGGAATAACACCTCTCTCAGACTCTCACATACAGTAAAAGGGATGCCAAACATTACACTATCTGTGCTTAACCATGTGTAGGGAGTGTACTATGCGCATCTGACATAGGCAGCCCTGCAGCACCACCCTCAGTACTGGGACACCCACAAGGTAAGTGACTCACACATGCCAGTCCATGGGGTTAACATACCCAACAACAGTCACAGCCAGCAGGACAGGTGTAGACAAACAAAAACAAAGGCTGTGCTATGGCCTCTGAATGAGGCCTATGGGTAACCTCCCCCCCAGGCCTACAAAGACAGATTACAGCAGGTCAGGCAGTGGGATGTCAGTTCTGAAGGGCAGGAAGTCAGAAACTAATATGTAGGCAAATAAAAGCTAAGATCTGTAGTACACTGGTATGCATGTAGTCAGCATGCTAGATAAGACTACAGAATGAAATTGAGTACCCGACATAACAGTACAGTCCTAGCAAATGTGTACAAGTGTCAGGTGTGCCACCCCATCCTACATAGTAATGTAATAACAGTCAGGTGTGCCCCCCCAATCCTGTGTAGAAATGTAGAAATAGTTAGGTGTGCCCCCAATCCTATGCAGAAATGTAGCAACAGTCAATGCCAAATGATCATCAGATACCCTGCAGAGATAGCATGCTACCTGTAGGTGTACAACACAAAGGTCAGCACTGCAGTACAAACTAACTGGACTCAATCCACACATTCAATACAGACGGTCATACTGGGCACGCTCACACACTTAGAGAAATGAAGGCAATGTCAGTCAACAACATACTGACAGGTCATACTGGAAATGCTCACACACTTAAACACATGAAGGCATGTCTGCAAACACCAGTGGACTTGACATATCTGGCAGTCGCAGATGTTAGTGCAGACACTCCTCAGTATGCACCACTCATGCTTTGCACACACAGTGGATAGCAATACAGGAATATATGTAAGGACAACACACTATAATAAGCCAAAGGTAGATGTACATAGATTTGTGGAAGAGGGTGACTGTGACAAGGAGCCATCCAGGGCTGTCCCACCCAGCACACAGCCAAAGGGCCACAACCACACGAGGGTCAGATGTCATTCACTGCAGATACTAGCCACCATTATCTGTCAGCATTACAGACTATGTGGTGCACGTGCTCGCTGTGCAACATGACTATACAAGGAAGTGGTCATCTAGCAGTTGTATACATGTACCTGTAAAATATGACCCAGTTTGTGCCCGCATATGGTGCGTCAACCTCTAGTTGAATGGGTTATGGCCCATGCACACACACTGCCCTCACCATAGCCCTGCTATGACAAGCATGGTGAGGTCATCCACTGTGAAATCCATCTTTGGGAGAGTTGTAGATCAGTAATCTCTGTGGTGTGTGCCATAACTGTGTAATGCTATAGTATGATAAACTAGTTAGGTAGGAGTTTAATTCCCAGAACTTTTTAGGGTAGTCACACTCCCTGCAATTGAAATGCTCTAATTTGGTAAGGCTGCTAATGTCATCCACCTAGAAATACACCTCTGGGAAGGTTGGAGCCCAGTAATCTCCATAGCGCGTACCATAACTGTGTACTGCTGTAGTGTGATAAACTAGTTAGGTAGGAGTTCTAATCACAGACTTGGCAAGTGTGTGCCTGTCTGACACTGTCCGTGTAGTGAGGAATGCTTTTTAGGGTGGTCACACTCCCTACAATTGAAATGGTCTACTTTGGTAAGGCTGCTGATGTCATCCACCTAGAAATACACCTTTGGGAAGGTTGTAGCCCCATAGTCTGTGTAGCGAGTCCTATAACTGCATACTGCTATAGTATAATAGATTAGTTAGGTAGGCGTTCTGATCCCAGACTTGGCGAGTGAATGTGTGTGTTTGTGTGTGTGTCTGTCTGTGTAGAGAGCAATGCTTTTTAGGGTAGTCATACTCCATACAATTTGAATGCCCTACTTTGGCAACCCTGCTCATGTCATCCAATGTGAAATACTCCTTTGGGGAAGGTGCTTTCCAGTAATCCCCATGCTGCATCCTATAACAGCTCCATGTTGCAGTGTGATATAGACCTCTGTTAGGGGTTCTATGCCCACACATGTTGGTTGTGGATGTTTTGTGTGTGTGTGTGTGTGTGTGTGTGTGTGTGTGTGTCTGTGTGTGTGTGTGTGTGTGTGTGTGTGTCATTGTCTGTGTAGGGAGCAATGCATTTTAGCCCAGCCACACTCACTGCAATTTGAATGCCCTACTTTGGCAATCCTGCTGATGTCATCCAATGTGAAATGCACCTTTGGGGAAAGAGTTCTCTAGTAATTGAAGAAAAAGAGATGGACAACCCTCCTGAAGTCCTCAGGAACTGCGAAATAAAATCACCAATTATAAAAGTAAAATAGAAAGGAAGTTTATTGTTGAAGCTTCACATGAGCTTTTCGTCAGTTAAATATACCAACTTCATCAGAAAACACCAAAAATGGAAACGTCACAAAATAACCTCCCCTTTTATATACCCCTTGCTTCTCCATTAAAAACACTTTAAAATGTAATCAAATGCGCTCCGAACACATTGTAACTCTGAAAGACACCTAGACCAGATAGAAACATTTAAATTCAATAACTTAAGTAAGTTGAATGACTGGAAATACAGTACAAGAAATACCAATGCTTATTTAGCAAAAAAAGAGAGATACTTTTTTGGAAATAATTAATAAACAATATGGTCCAAAGAAAGATCCTATGATGTCATCCCCATGGTGCATCCTATAACAGCTCCATGCTGTAGTGTGACGTAGACCTCTGTTAGGGGTTCTATATCCACACATTGGTTGTGGATGTTTTGTGTGTGTGTGTATCACTGTCTGTGTAGAGAGCAATGCATTTAAGCCTAGCCACACTCACTACAATTTGAATGCCTTACTTTGGCAATCCTGCTGATGTCATCCAATGTGAAATACACCTTTGAGGAAGGAGCTCTCCAGTAATCCCTGTGGTGCATCCTATAACAGCTCCATGCTGTAGTGTGATATGGACCTCTGTTAGGGGTTCTATATCTTCACATGCTGGATGTGGATGTTTTGTGTGTATTTCACTGTCTATGTAGGGAGCAATGCACTTTATCCTAGCTACACTCACTACAATTCGAATATCCTACTTTGGCAATCCTGCTGATGTCATCCAATGTGATATACACCTTTGGGGAAGATGTACTCCCGTAATCTATGTGGTGTGCACTATAACTGCGTAGTGCTGTAGTGTAACAAACTAGTTAGGTAGGGGTTCTAATCCCAGACATGACAGGTGTGTGTGTGCGTGTGTGTGTGTGTGTGTGTGTGTGTGTGTGTGTGTGTGTGTGTGTGTGTGTGTGTGAGTGTGACACTTCGGCTCAATGACTGGGTTTTGCAAATTTCTTATATGGTGGCCCTAGTATATATGACAATGGGTGCATATCCATACCCATACATGTGACACCAAGACCAGGCAATCACAGTTAGCAACCCCAGTATTACCCAGAGCACACTCTCAACCCATGTCTCATACACACGCACATTTGCCTAGACAATAGCCAATATGTGGGTAGTACACTCCATATTGGCCACCGATAGTTACTATGAAGTGATTGCAGTAGGCTACAGGGGCATGGCACCCTGTCCATCTGTCCAATAGGCGTGTACATGCAGACAGTGCACCTTCTCCATGTTTCCCACTGGACACCTGCAACACCTGTGATGCCATCAAATGTGACCCACAAAGGACATACCATGATTGAAAACATGCCATGTATGGACAGATGCCACTGACACCAGGGAATGCCATTAGCATGCTATCAATGTAGGTGCAGGGTAAACTTGCTGTCCATTACAAGTTCCCACCCCAAGTGGCCAAGACTGGCACATCTGATGACCAGGCACCCCAGGTACAGTTATACATGTCACTGTTCATGCATGTGGGAGGTGTGCACATCCCAGACACCATCCATGTCATGGACTAAGGAACACATAAATGGCAAGCAATGCGCAGCATTGGCCACATGCAATATTCACCCAGGTGACTTGATGGTAGATACAATACTCACTTGTGTGGGCAAATGCAGAAGCTATAGCCTTGAGCCACTATGCAGACCATTGTTATGTGGCCTGATGCCAAGGTATACCCATCCCTAGCCTTGTGTAGCCATCTGGCGCAGTCGACCACCACACACCCGTGCAGAAATGCATCCATGCATGTCAGTACTGGCACCCTGTGTGTTTGTGTGTGTGCTGTATGATGCGTATGATCACATCCACACTCACTACAACCTCCATTGACATACTGAAGCGTGCTGTCTGATGTCAGAAACCTCCCCTTTGCCCATATAACCTCCATATGACCCATGTGGTACATGCGATACCCGCACAGTAATTTGCTGTGGCAATCTCACTAGTGATGAGTTGTATTCCCAGCCCTGCCAAGTGTGTCAATGTGTGTGTGTGTCCCTGTGGGAGTGTGGCTGTGTTGACACTGGCACCTGTTCATCCGGGCAGGCATGTGTACTACACCTACAGTATAGCTACCATATTCCTGTTACAGATGTCACTCATCATCACATATATGTTCTGAGGGTTACACATCAGGTAACCTATGTGGCGCATCCAATAACTGCATAGAACTGTGATAGTGCTACATAGTCATCAGGGGTTTGATACCCTGTGCTGGTAGATGTGTGACACAAACATACTTAAGTTTTACTCTCCCACCCCTCCCTGACTTGTCTTTGCCTCTGTCTGCCTTTCTCACTCCCTAACTGGTGGATGTGTAGACCTACACCTGCTTTGCTTAGGCAGCAGCATGTGCATTTTAAGTGATGCTCATGATCAGCTGATGGCCTCTGCATGAATTGCAGCCCTCCCCTAGCTGATTGCATGTGGAACAGCTGTGGTAACATTCCCATAGACAATTGCATGGAAACACACTCCAATATCTAGGAACATCACGTTGGTGTTGGGACTTTTCATTCACTGTGAGCAGGAACTCGAGCTGTTGTTTGGCAAACAGCATCTCAGATGGAATGGGATTTTACTTCTGACAACATACACTGTGGAAACAGGCCAACACGCAGGAGGGGGATGTGCCTGACCTGACTACAGACTGTAAGTGCTGCTATACTGCATTTGGAGTAATGTTGATTTAACAGGGTATGGGCAGATATGGTTGTCCTACATGTTTTAATACCTGCCATGTCAGTTCTATGTTTATGAGGACTCCCCATCTGTAGGGTCATTTGCTGACTGGGCAGTGTGTGTTGCCTTTGGTTTCATGTGTTACCCACATAGCATCTATCTGTGAACTGCAGAAGGTAGTGTGAGGATTGCAGTCTGTAGATGGTGAAAGCCATGTCAGTTACTGACGTCATATCCCTCATAGGACATATGTTGCGACAAACCTTGTTACAACAGTAAATGTATGAGGTTATCACAGCAACATGTCAATACTGGCCCTGTGTATGTGCTTCCAGCCACAACTCTGTCAACCTTTGTATGTCATGCATTGAGGTGCATATGTGCTGTACACCATAATTAGTGTCATCATATCTGATAACTAGCCAGTGAAATATCAGACTGCTACACATGTTATGTACAGTAGGGGTTATATTTGATGACATAACCTGGACATTCTGTGGTTGTTTGTACAGTACTGAGGTCTGTGTACTTATGGTGAATGTCAACAGTGTGTGTATTGTTAATATGTACATTGGCCTGTGTACAGACTGAGGTAGATGTCATTGTTCTAGGTCCTGTCCTATCCTATGTTACATGCTGCTACACTGTATGTTACCGTATTGGCTTACATGTTTGCAGGGCCATACACACACATGCCCCATACCACAGACAGACATCAGACCACACTGTGTAGTGGCCCAGTGTGTGAGTGGCACATATGAGGATGGTTTTGAACAGATAGTCTATATACTGTAATATTATGCTAGCTTACCATATGTGGCTGTAGTTGTGTTCACATTGGTTGTGGTTATGCACTTTCACACAGGTGTATCTTACCCTGTGCCGTGACATGCCTGTAAAGCCTGCTATATATGCAGGTACATGTGCATTTCCCCATAGGAGATGTAGGCCAGTGTTGAGACAGTCTGCCTGTAGCCTGCACAGTGCTTTGTTACATGCCTATCAGCTTAGTGTACTTACCCAGTGAGATGTCATGTCCAAATACTTGCCAGATGTACTGCTGCCGGGCCTCCTTTAACAGTCGTGTATGTCAGACAGAGCAGTGGGATGCTGTTACAGATGTATATCAATATCTAGTGGGTAGTATGTGGCCATGGCACCTCTGTACCAGCAGTTATTATGTGTCAGGACAGACAGGGGTGTGTGAATGCATAACCTTTGGGAGTGAATGTATACCAGTCGTTATGTGTTATACCCATCTACATGGCTGTTAGCATGCATATTGTCAGGCTTGGTCCACATGTTCTGCACTATGGGGTTCTGTGTATACCTCTGGACTGTACAGCGTGTGTCAGAATGTCCACATATATTGGCCAATATCTCTGCTGTAGTCCACAGGAGCATTACATGCTTGCAGCGGTACTGTACTATGATGTCCTTAGGATGTCTGCCAGTAGCCAATGGCGCACATGTGAAAAGCAGATGGGAACTCCCACACACACCATGTCTGTGAAGACAATCTCTACTACAGTAGCAATAGTCGAATAATATACCTGCTATACATACCTGACATCCCCTTGCACTACGAAGTTGGGACTATAGGGCCTACACTCCATGTTCAGGACATATGGTGAAAATATAGGTACATATGATTATACAGATATCTATATAGATAATTACACATGTACATATCGACATATATAGATGGGTATGTATATGTACATAGATATGCATATACACACCCAGGTATATACATATACAGAGTATTATATGTCTACACATATACAGATAGTGATACATATGCACATATACGTGTACCATGCTGCAATTCCTGACAGCAGTCCACTGCTGTTGTATCCCCCACACATACAGTGGGGCTGGGGCCATATATGTGGGGGCTTCACCTACACAATACATGTGTGCCCATATACACTCCAGAGGCCAGTGTATGTTACACTGCTATATGGCACTGTATTATTGAGTCTAAGGGGGATGCACCATACATAACCTAGGCTGTTACAAAATGTGGGGGTATCAGGGGTGAGCTGCCTTAAGGTATCTGGATGTACAGTACCATACATTTCACCTATCTTGACATTACTTACATAACATGGGTTACTGCAGGCCTACTGCCTCCAGCCATACAGACTGTTCTGTTTGTCAGTGTGCCTTGATGGTGTCAGTTATGCCTTGTTATGTAACAGTTACATCCCATTTGGTCAACTGAAGTCTTTGCCACCTAATGAGTGTGTACAGAGTGTAGATAGAGGCTGCTGAACTATACACCTGCATTACTTACTGTTGATTGTGTAGTATCCTGTAGGCCAGTCTGTCTTTACTATTGTACGATTTGAAGGGCTTGGCCTGGACAGCAACAGTTGTGGACCTATCCAGACTACTGTATTAGTATAACTGTTTCACAGTTGCATTACTCTGTTTATATGGATGCCAGTGTCTGAACAGCTATATGACATGGCATATAAATATGTAATAGTACACAAATAAAGGATTTCCATTTCTGCAATCCTGTGTGTGGTGTTTTATCTTATGACCTCTCTGTGGGCATATGTTGCAGGCAATTAATGTCATTTGTATGGGTGGTTCATCCAGTGTCCAGTTGTTAGGGTGTTAACTGTAGGCAAAGTGGCTGTTCCATATTGTGTGCACCTACTACATAAGTATCTTATTGTACATATCTTTGCGTGTGTATGTGTAGTCACATGTATATATATATATATATATATATATATATATATATATATATATATATATGCATATATGTGTCCTGGGGATGTTTATAGCCTCCACATTTTACATTACCTATGGGAGCCAGACTGTACTGCATGATATGTTACCAGTACCAGCCTGACATCATACATGTGGGATGTAATACTGTTAACATCTTGTGCCCATGTCATGTCAGGACCTAGTTATGGGATCTGCAACACTTGGTAGTGCATTGCAGGGTGGACATGTTTGGCTGTGGGGGGGTGGGTATACCTATTCGGACAAGACATATATTGTTTGGGTCCTCTCAACCCCATTAACGGTGCATGTGGACATATATGATTTAGTTAATCTCCCATTGATATCTACACATGTATGTCCATATATACCTATATAGATATATATGTATCTGCTTACGTATATATAACTATGTCCATATATACCTACCTAGATATATATATATATATATATATATATATATATATATATATATATATATATGCTTACTTATATGTAACTTACTGTGTATATGTAGACATATAGGTGTAGACATATATATGTGCTGATGCAGTCATTTGTGCATGTATATATGTTCATATATATTTATATATATATATATATATAGAGTTTTATATATATATATATATATAGTTTTATATATATATATATATATATATATATATATATATATATATATATATATATATATATATATATATATATATATATATATATATATATATATATATATATATATATAGGTATGTTGTATGTTTAGATATTAATATATTTATACCACACATACATCTAAATGTTGGAATACATTCTCTGTGCTGGTTAATGACTGGGTTGGATGATATGATTTTGAAAACATCAGGGTTATGTATATCTGGCATGGCTTAGTGGCAAATCACTGTGTGAATGATGTGCGGGGTCCTGAGTTTGAGCCTTGCAGATGCTGTTTATTTTGTTGCTGGGCAGAACACGGGCCATTGGATAGAGAGTGATTAAGGCACTTTAAAGCAGTTCTAAGTGGGTTTGTGCGTGTTTGTGCGGAGGCAAGCACTGCTAACTTCCAGTCACAGTTACTTATACTCGGTTAGTTTCTAAATT
Source organism: Protopterus annectens (assembly GCF_019279795.1). Taxonomy (NCBI): domain Eukaryota; kingdom Metazoa; phylum Chordata; order Ceratodontiformes; family Protopteridae; genus Protopterus; species Protopterus annectens. Next base: position 837,613,196 of record NC_056731.1, read on the forward strand.
GCTTACCCAGTGTAGGCATTGCTTATCCCTGCGCAAACAGGCTTAGACCCACTTATGGCATGCTTTAAAGCGCTTACTCCTGCTTACTCCCATGCTAATTTCTTTAAAAGAAAAGAAAAAAGGGTTGATAGGAAAGTGGTGAAAAAGGGGCCCAAAGAGGGAAGACAGTAGGGGAAATAGCTAGGGATGTGCAGGAAAGGTATAGCGAAGGTCCATAGCTGCTCATTTCTTCTACAGCAACAGCTGTGCATATACACTGCATTTGGAGGTAGATTTGGACACTCAAACTCCTAAGGGAGGTGTGAGGACAACAATTATAAGTCATGATGCCAATTAGACCAGATTACGTGTCCAGTGGACATGTGTGTGAAATGAACAGCTATGTATGGGGTGAGATTTTTTTGTGGGAACAGATTGCCCTTTTTTCAGGTGAGAGTGGGGTGTAGGGGAGGGGTAGTAGGTATATTTGGGGAGGTAGGTTGGGTAGGTTAACAGACAAGACAAACAAGATGCATACAGGGGTGGTATATGACACATTTGGGGGGTAAACACCTTGATGGGGAGGGGTGTTGGGATATCGAAAGCACACAAGCCCCCTAGTGGTAACAGTGGGACTGAGGTCCCCACCCATGGGCAGTCACCACTGCACCTTCACAAGCCCCGAAGGTGGCTGTGCTGGGGGCTGAGTTGCAGAGCCAGGCTGACTCTCTAATCATGACATGCAGCCCTCGAGCTGGTGTAGAAGATCACCAAACTGCTCATTGATCACTCTACGCACCACGACCCCAACCTGGTGATGGGTGATAGGTGCCTGTCCGTGCCCACTCCCAGGGGAAAGCAAGCCCCATCCCCTGAGGCGGTTTCACCCAAAGGTGATACAGGACCAACAGACAGGGTGGTCCAGGGTTGGGCCTCAGACATGCTGGTGCCCAGTGCCACAGCCAGCTGAGGTGGGACAGGTGGGTCCACTGGGACCGGCCTTCCCAAGCATGCTATAGTGTTTATATTTTATCATCATATATGAGTTAATAATAGTCAACACATTCCAGGGTTAGGTATAACAGCATGCATACATATTCCCATTAACCCAGACACCAGATATGGAACAGTTGCAGTGCAAATAGGACGCATGCATATATGGGACCACAGTGGTAATAAGAACAGCATGTAGGTACGTTGATGGCACCATGTTACCAATGTTGGAATAATTCAATATAACACATGCATGGGAACCATTAATATGTTTATCAAACAACTGGACATTATCAGAGTCAATACATATCAGTTGGGGTGGGTATGTTGATTATTGTTGGAGATATGGTGGGGGGGGGGAGAAAGATGTCAATTAACAAGTATATTCCTGTAGTCCACATTACTTTCCTAGTCAGTACTATTATCTGTACCTTACAAGTCTTACTACACTACCCTATAGCCTTACTTTGGACAGTGATATGGCTGTTGTCATCATTACACATGACCTGGTTTTACCTGCAGTAAACACCTCTTACCTGGTATACCTGAGGAGGGAATGTTTGTTAACACTAACTAGCTGTTTCTACACATACTCCCAGATTACGGGTTGCTGCTTTGCACATAGCTACACCAACTCTTTCTGCATAGACTCTGGCCATGTGTTGACCAAATGCTGGTGTGCCTGGACATATCTAGAATATTGCCCTCTTCCACCTTTAGTGACCTGACACACACATATACATGCTTTCCTACACAGTTATATTATGTAGCACAGTGTGGGTGACAGTGACCATTGATACTTTATTATTCAGAGAAACTGCAACACTCACAATTCCATACAATACCAAAGTGAACAGTACTAGTGCAGGTTATAATGGCCTGTTTTTCTCAGCACAGTGTTTGTATCCAACATATCTGAGGGAGCAATGTTTGTTAGCACTACCTGACTGTTGCCACACAAAGTTCCAGAGTACACATTAGTATTATGCACATACATCTCACTCTGTTACTGTACACACTCTGGTCACAGCTTGACAGCATGGTAGTGCAGATAGGGCATACCTGAAATATTACTCTCCTAACAGTTTTGGGCATTGCTACAGTGACAGGTGTGTTCTCATGATGTTTGACAATCACTTGTATTTCCTGTTTGCTGGCTACACATCTGAGATCATCCCACAGACTTATTGTCAGACAGGGGGACAGGCAGCAGATATGGGCACATATACTGGACATTCTGGCCTCATCTGTACAGTTGTGGGGTATGCATCTGTATGCAGCCTAATTCCACTCACAGGATTCAGACCATGGCTGTGTCTGCTACTTAAACACTGTCCATCACAGTTGTGTCTGCAATCTAGCTATTGCTGTATATCTCCTATCTGCTTTCTGTCTTATTAATCCCCTGTGCTTTTGCATTCTGACCTTGTATTACAACACTCATATACAGCTTCCTAGACAGTTATATGTTGTTGGACTGCGTGGGTGACAGTGATGTGTAATACCTCATTATTCAGAGCAACTGCATATCATTCTTGTATTTCTGGGCACAGTGTTGGTATCTGACAGACCTGTGGGAGGAATGTTTATTAACACTACCTGAATGCTCCCACACATGGTACCAGAGACCACATTACTATTCTAGACATACATCTCACTTTGTTACTGTACACACTCTGACCACATCTTGACAAGTTGGGGTGTAAATGGGACATATGTGACTTCTTAGTCACGTAAGGTACTGGGGAGTTGCTAGTGTGCCAGCTTTGTTCTTATAGCTGTGTGTCAATCAGTTGTATTTCCTGTTTGCTGCCTATACATCTGAGATCATCCCCCTGATTTCCCAGGGGGACAGGTTGATAGGCAACAGCTATGGGCCACTTTACTAGACATTCTGGACAGTTGTGGGGTATGATTCTGCATGCAAACTACTACCACTGGCAGGATTCAACCCGTGTCTGTGTGTGCTAAAAAACTACAGTTCACATCTCAGTTGCATGTGCTATTCAGTTTTTGTTGTCTGCATTTTCCCTATTTACTGTCTATGAGTCTCTCAGTTGTACTAAATGGCCTCTGGGAATTTCATCTGTCATATACAGGCATTCCTTCACATTCAATTTATTGTGCACAGTGTGGGTAACAGTGCTTAATACTACAAGACTATTACATGATTGCATATCTAAATTACCGTATGATACCAGGATATACACATGCAGTCTAGCAGTTAGACCTGTTTTGTCAGGCTATTACACTTTTATTGACTTACAGACAATATGAGACTCTTACTGCCATATTCTCTAGTGTATGTAGTACTTGCCTTGAACAATGCAGGTTTTATACTAGCAATTAATTTATTACTACTTTTATTTTTATTTCATATGACAGTAAATGCATGAGTATTACTGACCTGCCTCATGTCACAACCTCACCAGGTGACTGATGTGGTCCTCCTGGTTCACGGCCCACTCCATTGCAGCTGTGGGGGACATAAGAGGAATATTTAGCCATACATCTCCATGATATACCTGAGCTGGCAGTTATTACACACATACTGAGGTGATACACATGTCTGGAACATCCCCTGATGCTCTAGCCTCTTGGAGCCACTGCTCCAAGAGGACCCCCTTCCACTGCATCAGGTCAGCATAGTGGGGCCTGACCTGCTCACCAGTTTGGGGTATGCCAGTGGCACTGGTGAGGTTGCGGGCGAGATGGTCCCGGGCCTCTGCCTTATATTGGGAGCCCTGGTACTGGCCCTGCACCAGTCTCTGCGCATGGTCTTTAGCTAGGAGTCCTGCCATGACCTTGGACTCCTGGATGCACCAGCACTGTACCCAGAAGTGCACTCCTTCTCCCCTTACTGCCATAGTGCTTGCAAGGGGAAGCTACAACCAGTTATGAGATGTATTCCCGCCAATTAGGTTTAAGTAGGGCCGATTTCCCACACTTTTCCATGATTGACTGGTTTTGAAAAGGCTAAACTATGGGCAAACCTGCTTACCTAAGGTGGGCATTGTTTAAAGGGGTATACCGCTGGACACAATGAGTTAGCTGGTCTACATATTGCTCACCCCTCCTGAGCTGGCCTGTGCAATGCTTAGCGTTGCTTACATTAGACTTTCATTATAGTGCCTTTTTGGCATTGTGTTATTATTCATTACACCTTCTATGTATGCCTGGTATCCATGATTAATGTGTACATACACTCTGTGGGGTCTTTGTGTTTTATTGGGAACTTCAACACTCTATTACAATTACAACTCACTTCTGGGCTTACTGCTGTACTCCAGTTCACATATTTATGTTATGTAGTGGGTTATGGTGCATATGACAGTATACTGATTCCTTTCACAGGTCCAGTTTGGTTATACTATGGTGAGGACTTGTTTGCTACTACCTCATTCTTCTGTACTTCTGTAAAGGCTTGATGGATAACTACTGAGACTATGGTGTATAGAGTCCTGGGTTTGAGACCTACATGGCTGTTTTTTTTTGTTGATGAGTAGAACAAGGGCCGTTGGATACAGAGTGATTAAGGCACTTTTGCACAGTTGTAAGCGGGTTTGGGCAATGGTAAGCACTGCTAATCTGATGTTACATCTGCTTACACAGTGTTAGCTTTAGAATTGTTTAAACAGTGTCGGCATTGCTTATCGTCATGCAAACCGGCTTAATCCCACTTACTACTGCTTAAATATGCTTACTACTGCTTATTTGTGCTTACACCTGCTTACTAGTGCCTTATTCATTATGACACTGACCTTTACTGCAGTACTCCAGTTCATAAATATATGTTATTTAGTGAGTTATGCAACATAAATATTACTCATTATGTACTTTGCCATGGAAAATGGAATCTGCTGCAGTGGGACTCAAATCGGAATGCCTGCTCATAAGGTAAATGCTCTGCCTACTACACTATTGCTATGCTGCTTCATTTGCATATATCTTCCTTGTTATCCTCTTCAGCCATTTAAGCCGCATTAAATATAACTAAGCGATGGGCACAGCAGCGCACCTACGGTTAGCTGTAATCAGATTAAAAAAATGTTTTTTCGTTTTATTTATACATTCTGTTGCTGTTATACACAAGGAGGCCTGTTGCTGTGGATATGCGGTCACCTGTGAGCAGTCTGGCTCATTGTATACCCCTTTCTGCTGTTCTGCATTGCGGGGGCATGCTTATTCTGAGAGCTCTGCTCTCAGACACGCCCCCTGCACTCTTATACGCTCCATGTAAGCCTAGGAGCTTGGGCAGTGCACCTTATTAATATGCATGGCCCGCTGCCATCCTGCTTCTAAATGGTCACTTCCATGCAGGACTAAGCTAGTCCTGCACGGAAGATTAGTAAATCTGGGGGAATATCTTCTTGCAATATGATTTGCTACATGAATGTACAAATTGCAGAAACAGCTAGCAGGAATGGTCCACCTCTGATACTTGGTTGTGATAAAAGTGGAAGAAAAAACACAGTAATTTATTTCAGCTACTCACTCTTGAACATATAGATACTTTCGCAAAACTAGCAATATCAATAATTGTTTTGAATCAATTCGGAAATAGCCATTTGCTTCTCATACACAACTTTCATCCTACACAAACAGCCAATTCTGGCAATTACCTTTCATGTGTGATTGCCAAAAGTGGTGAAATAATAATAATGGTAATGTATTTTCACTTACAGCCATGGGTCACCCAACTTCCCACATTAATTATTATAAAATTTAAGTACAAAATAAATAAATACATGAGTATGGTGTTGTGGGTGGGATGCACTGTTAGTACTGCCCCCGCAATTATCTGGTTTCCATGCAAAAAAGTAAAAAAAAAAAAAAAAAAAAGATCACAGCAAATGCATTTCAACTTGAGTTTTCAGGCACTATATGCTGCCCCAACCCCCCCCCCCCCAATCAAGCCACAGCAATGGTGATTGTGATTATCCTAACAGTCTTGTCTGTCCCCAGTGGGTAATCACTTCTGTCCATCACTTGTGATCACCAGTAATGGTGAAAAACAGCTACAACAAAGTTATTAGCATAAGGCTGAACTTGTTATTTCCCCACATTGATTGTGACAAAAGCTAATTAAAATAAAACAAAAAAATATATTCTGCTGCGTGCAATATCTACTAAAACAACTACCAACAATTCTACCTAGTTTTCTGACAGAAATCAAAATAAAAGACTGACCTGCAAGAGAAAACAGTCCACAATCTCCCAGTAGAGTCTTGTCATATGATAAGACTTTGCCAGGGAAGCTCAGAAATAAGTAATTGAGGGCAGCCAATCTCAAATGTTTAGACTATATAAATCTAGGATGTGGGTTTGTAAAAAAAAACATGTCCTAAATACTGTATTTGTGGTAAAACTTACCATTGACCTTAAAATAAAGCTTCAGGGTAATTAATTGTCTAGTATTGTTATTGCACTGGACAAGTAATTACCTTGCAGATGTGGTGCAAAAGAAAAAAGTTACACTTAAATAGATAAACTTTAGCACCTCCACCAATAGACTGACCATGTAATGTTGACTTCACTGATAACCTGTAAGAAACTGGTGAATGTCCACATCATGGGAAATGTACTGCATGAGCCCATATTGTCACTTCAATAACTAATGAGTCTATAGATATTGTGAAGGACTGATAACATGATATAATAAATTGTAAAATACAGAAATACATAATGAAATTACACATTTGTCCAGAAATTCACAGCTGTGGCTAGTGTGTCTATTTATGCTGTGTTCACACAGGCAGTTAATCAAGTACTATGCAGCACCTCACAACACCTAGAATTACCATACAAAGCTGTCTTATATATAGACTATAGATACTTTTCACATTTATTTACTCATTTCCCAAACTATTCTGCACTGGTCAGGGTTCCAGTGATAGAAAACCAAGCAGGGTAAACTATGGATTCCTAGTCCCATAAATACTCTTCATGTAATTTAATGGAATTTATAGAAATTTTGAACAAAAGTTAAAGCTGTTATCAGTCTAATAGGTTCATAGATTAGCACTAAGCTAACTGCCTTTGCGAGCCATTTTAAGCCTAGCCAACTGTCCCTTGTGTGACTCAAACCCTGCACCTTGTGTTTGCAAGGCAAACACCTTAACCATTAGGCCACTCTCCCAACCCTATACCCTGAATCTGATACAGGGACTGTGATTCATAACAATGGGTTGGGGAGCACCATATAATGAGAATACACTGCTGTATAAAGTAGAAATGTATAACTTAGTAATGACATGTTGTGTGGGTAGGCATGCAGCTTCACTTCAGGGCAACCATACAGCTGAGAGGTACAGAAGAGCTACATAGTAAGGCAAGGCAGTGGCTGTGCATACCAAGTCCATGGCAGGTAGTTTCTTTACATTATAACTCTTCTTTGCACTGGTGGATTAACTGTACCTTGGGTGCCCCCCCCCCCCCACACACACACACATATTAGTCTTTTTTAGGACTACAAATAAATGCATGTTTTCTTTTGGATTAATTGTTTTATCTGTATTTCTACCTAGCAGATATGTTTAATTATATTTATTGTTTAATAAAGCAAAATTTGCCTGTGCAAATGTTGAATCTGTAGTCACATATTTCTAGCAAGAACTGAAACAAAATTGCACTATTAATAACAAAATTACCACTTTGCAAACATTTCAACCTTAAAATATTGCCTGAACTGCTGTAAATATAACCCACAAATGCTAGTTCTCATTAATTATATATTTTTGTCTGTATACACCTTTTATATCTTAGTGTGTTAAAATAGCCAAAGTAAGATATTCCAAATTGATCTATACCAATGAAAGCTAGTCATAGAAAGCCAGACTAATAACTATTTAAGTTGCTGATGTTATCAGGCTCAGCTATTTTCATTCACAGAGAGAAAACCAAAAAAGGAACACCTCTGGAGGAACAACTAATAAGAGTATCACCACACTGAGACTTTTAGTTTATAAAATATTCCACTGATAAAACCACAGTCCACAACTGGTTTAACACTTTTGTCCTTTTAAAGTCAACATGACTTCATCAGAACCAGCAAGATTACATGGGAAAACAATTTATAAGTTTTTCCACTTACCAAATATGGTGTCCTTAAAGATGTATGACTCTACAATTAATCCTTAAAGATTATCTATTGACGGCACTGTACCCAGAAGTTATAGCCACACTGTTGATTGTATACACCTTGGTTATCTGAATACGGAAAAATAATAATGGTTACAGTAAAATATTTCAAGCTTGTTTTACACAAACACATATCAACAACATAAATGTGCAATATTCCTTCAAAGCCAGATTAACATGAGCAGATCACAAAAGGAAATGTTACTTTTGTCCACAGTCAGCCCCCACTCCCACTTAACTGTTATAGCCACTTTATTTAAGTATGCCTCACTCAGAAGTTGCATAGTGGTAAAAATAATGGCCACAGTAGTATTTTTCATTTTTATTTCACACAAACACACAGTAGCCACAGTAAAGTATTCTAACTTACTTCCCGCAGAATGCATATCTGCCCTGTAAAGTCAGATTAAAACCTGTTTAAAAATGAGCAGATAGCAAGAGGGTAAGTTACTTTCATTCGCAGGCAGCCTTCCACACCTCCACAGTAGTTATATCCACTTTGATAGTTAAGTGCACCTTAGATGTCTGAATATGTTAAAAGTAATGGCCATGGTAATATATTTCAAGTTTGCTTTACATAGACACACACATTAGTCAGTGTAGCCACAATGAAGTATTCTACCTTAGCTTCACAAAAATGTACAATAGTCCAGCAAACCCAGATTAATGATTGTTTAAAATGAGCAGATGACCAGACAGTGATATACTTTCATCCACCAACAGTCCTATCCCCACCCATCAGTTATTGACATTTTGTTAAATGTATATACCTTAGATGTCTGTCTTAAAAGGAATACTTGTATTTCAACTTTGTTTCAAAATAGTAGTAATGACAGGACAATATAAATTAGGTACGCAAACATATTCACTTAAAAGTAATTTATATCAATATGAATTTTCCTCGATGATTTACCAGAAAGCCTAAATTATACCAATGAAAGAGCAAAAATATAAAGCAAAATCAGGGACATTGTGAAAAATCAAGGACATATGAGAGACACTGTGATAACTTATTTCACAAACATCATATCAGACCTGCAAAGCCAGAATAGTGGCCAAATGAGATAGTCATTTTTATGTTCAGACAGCCAAGTTCTTTATCAATGTGCAGTTCTTGAAGAATAGGAACTCAGACTTTAATCCTTATTGATTTCCCAGAAAATCAAACCTTTTACAAAGACAGAAAAAATACATGAGGCACAAATCAGGGATGTTCTACAATATCAGGTAAATATTAATGGTGTAATACCAACTTGCTTCACATACATCATATAAGTCAGAATAGTGATCAAGTCACAATGTTCAGTTATTTTCACATACAGATAGCTCTTGTGCACAGCAGTTGTAGTTATCTTGTTAATAGAACAACGTGATGTGCATAAGCATGCATTTTCTGAACAAAAAGTCTAAAATGGAAATGACTGGCATTACTGTCTGAATTTAATGTACGAGTGTGTGTGTGTGTGTGTGTGTGTGTGTGTGTCTATATGTGTGTGTGCATTTATTTGCCTTGCACCCATTGAGTGACCTGTAAAGCTGATAACAAACACTTCTATTCAGTTTGATGTCTTTGACACCAGCAATTAGTGCAAAAGATTAAGACTCTGACACATTTATCTTCCTAGACTCCAAGGTTTGATACTGTCAACATCCATTTATTTTCTGTTCAACTAGTTATGTAACCAGACAGTACTCATGGGCAGTATCTGAAATGAATTCAAACAGATATCAGAGCTCCAGACTTGGTATTCTTCTGGAAAACTAATGCATGTTATTACAAAATCTTTTGTTCTAGTCACATGCTAAGTGTTGTTTCTTAACTTTATTATTATTATTATTATTATTATTATTATTAAAGACTATGAATTTATTGGTTAAGTGCTCCTTCCTCCACAAAAAGGTGTCATGCATTCAAACCACTGAAAGATAGTTAGGCAAGTAATAACTAGGTATGTTAGCATTGATCATATCATATCTCTCAACCTCTGCCCTTCTAACATTATAGCTCTCGCCTTTAATAGATCATAACAGAGGGTCACAGAGAGGGTCTTATGCTTCAAAATAGATGGTCTTTTTATACTAAGACCCCCCCAAAAAAAAAAATTAGAGATGAGGAATCTTTGTATGGACTTAAACTAAGTAATTTATACATCAGTGGATTTTTAAGTATACATTTATGCAACCTGTTTTGTTAGATGCATAATTAGGCTGTGGACTGGTATTATGTGTGCTTGTGTTCTGCTGTGTGATTCTTTGTATGAATATACACATACATACATACAAACATGTATATATTTCAGGCATGGACAATAATGCCCTTCTAACCTGCTAATACACCAAAACAGTTGTGCCCATAATAAGTGCCAGGCTGTTCTTAAAAATATCTAAACTAGTGTTTGCTTTAATGTAATGTAGTAGTCTAGTCCATGCATCAGCTACCCTCTCAGAGAACCAGTTGGCACACTTCTCATTCAAAAGGAATCTTCTACATAGGTTATCTGATGTTTCTCTACTACTTTTTGATAACCCTAAATACTCTCAGAGGTGGTTGTCTCTGAATACCCTATATACCTGAATATGATGGCCTCTAAAATATCTATATGAAATGATGTACAAGTTCAGATATTTTAGTCGTTTATAATAATTTAAATTTTCATGTCCATGGACACCCTTGGTATATTTCTTCTGTATTCTTTCCAATTTACAAATGCTTGTTTTCTTAAAAGATTTCCATATTGTTATGCCATATTCAAATGTTGGTCTAATGTAAATAACAAAAATGATTCCATCACTTCTGATTTCTTAGAACTTAAGTCTTTTTACACAACCTATAGCCCTATAACTATCATTAATCAACTGGTTGATATGATTAGAAAAACTCAAAACTGGATCTACTGATATACCCAGGTCCTTAAATGATGCTACAGTTTCAATCACTACATGCTGTATTAAATATTCAGCTTTCAATCTGTTTCTCAAATCTCATAAACTTAGTTATTTGAAGTGTTTATCAGCATATCATTCTCCTTTGCCCAGATGGTCAATTTGGTCAAGCTCTTTTGTAGGCATGCCTCATCTGTAACACATGTAACAGGTTTACTCATTTTCATGTCAACTGCATACAGACTTAGGACATCTCAGATGAAGAAGATAGATCTGAAAGATACAACTTAAACAAGTATGGGCCTAGGCCAGAAATCTTTGGGATTCCCTGACTGTGCCTAGAATTCCACCTGCCCAATTGTTGTATGATACTTGCCATGTCCTGTTTGCAAGCCATGCACCTATCCATCTTATCAAGAGTACATCAATACCTAGTTGTTCTAATTGATTGATCAGTGATTTGTTTCTGAACCTATCAAAACACTGAAGTTAAATCTATATAAATTACATGACAGCACAATGTTTCATTTATTTTGTAAATATATCTATAATCGCTCGTGTCTGAGATTAAATTTTAGAACCTACACACAATTTATCAATTTGTATGTATTTATTCCTACCGCATCATATGCATCTATAAAATGGTTTCATATTATGCTCAATATTTTTATATATACATTTTCTTCAAAATTTTCTGGATCTTTTCTCATACTGTGTTTAGTTTGTCTGTCCAGCTTGTTTATTTTAGTTTTCATAGTTCAACCTCTTTTCCATTTCTTATATTTTTGTCTCTCACCTTAATCAAGTATCTTGTTCTTATAGAAATATATCCTCCTGACATTGTGTGCTTAGGTCTTGATAAACATTTTTTTTTTGCATTCAAACAATTTATTTTTCTAAATTTGTCACATTCCTTCTGCAGTTTTTCCACTGAACACATCATAGCAATTCATTTAACATACAGTTTTGCTTCCTTATAACGTTAGTAATCTTCTGTGCATTGGTGCACACTTTTATTACAATTTTGACACTTGTATCTCTTTATAGCGCAGTACTTTTAAGAGATCAATGCCATAACATTTTAATAAACAGCTTTGTGGTCCATTAAGGTATTTTGGTTTTGCATATCTGAGATGTGTAATTTACTTTTTTGAGGTGGATGCTACAAAACAGACTTACCATGGAGACAGTTTCTTCATGTATGTACTGTAGTGAATGTCACACTTTTAACAGTACATTAAGCAGCAGTATTGATACAGCATTCAACCACTCCCTCATACAACTATGACTGACTCTCTTGTCTTGAAGCATCTTCAAAACATTTGCCACAATTGTGTGTGTCTGTGACCCCCTCTGCACAGTACTGGGTTGCAGTAATGCAAATGTTTCTTCTATAGGCTTCCACACCTTCTGATATAGTGTACATTATGCATTAGTTACATTGCAATTATCCCTTTGAGTGCAACTTGCAGCTGTTGCTATTTAGCCTCAGACTATAGTGTCAGTTTACTTCTTGACACATTCACATGTATGAAACACTCTTAGCAAGTCCTCTGAATGCCATGTTCTGCTGTGTGTGTTGTACATGTCTCTTCATCAACATTATGATATGCCATTCTGTTTCTACACATGCATTCCATATTTCTCTTTCTACTTATGTGCAGAAATTTTGTATCACATTTCGCGGCCATGATATCTGTTTCCATGAGTTTGCATGACAATACATATGGAGATCTACAAGGCAAATTTTTGTGTGGTGTGGATGGTCTGATATTCATGGCATATTTGCAGCTGTTGTACACACTGTGTTGTGTGTCATGTGTCTCACTTAAAAAAACATGTTCTTCACATGTCATTGGATAAACTGGCATAAATGTTTTTGAAACGTACAATTCTACAGAACTACCTGTAAATATTGTAAATATGCCTACCCCATTTCCAATATCTTTGTATGAGGCAACTTTTACTAATTTAACAACTTTTTACCCTCACCATTTACTATCTCCATCATTCACTATATGGATTTTGCTTAACTTAAAACAAAATTTCACTGTCCTCTCATCTTCTACTTCCTTTACACCCTTAATTTATTATCTCTCTTTTTAACACTCAGCTTCTTCTCAATTCATCTCTGACACTGTCACCGGCAGGAAATAACACAAATAGTATTAATGCTATCTAGTCCACTACCACATTTTTATGTAAGCAAATAATCACTACTAAATCTTCTGTTTCCACTCTACTGTACTATATTATACACTCACAAATCTTCTTATGCAGATGTTATAATGCCTGCTAATAAATTCAGATTTCCTTTTATTGACTCCCTCTACATCTATACAACTGTTGACTTTTCTGTCCATCACTAAAATTCTTCTGTGATTATTTTTATGTTTATTGTTTGCAAATATTCAATGTCTTGATTCTACATTTTTTTTTACGTTTCAGCTGTGCATTTAATGTCATTAATTATAGCTTCATGCCATATGTGTAGTTTCTGTGGAAATTTTGTTCCTGGGCCACTGCTGAAATTTTTTTTCTGCCCAGTCGGACCATACTGGTAAAGATATGCTAATGAATAACTAACTAACTAACTAACTAACTAACTAACTAACTAACTAACTAACTAAATGCATTTTGCATAGAATAATCATTCAGTGATTTGTCAGTGCACACATTGTCACATGGATGTGTGGAACTCTGCTGTAGATGTGACAATATTCCTTATTCCCTGTACACATGTTTCACAGTGACTGTTGTACATTACATATGTTCTGTAGACAGCTAGTCACATTCCTGTAGCCAGATAAGTGTGTGCACATATGGTACACATCTGCAAGGCTTGTTTTTTTCAGTATGATGTATCATTTCATGTATTGATGACAGTGGCATGCCCAGCAGTGGTATTATGCTGTAGCAGAAGGTTACATTTCCACGGGGAGCTAATACTTGTTTGTACCACATATGCAGTATACTGACACAGGTGTACAATTCCCATGTGAATGCCATACAGAGGGAGAAGATATTCTCATTTGACTTGCAAGTACATAATCCTGTTTCTGCGGCATTGCAGGTTACTCATCATTTTTATTATGTTAACCTACCCTTCTGTGGGCACAGTAGGTTCACATCACTATATATATATATATATATATATATATATATATATATATATAGGTTGTACATCATTTTTTCGATCGCAACTTGTGCAATTTACATTTGTGTGAAAGTGCCAATTCGCACTAAGTAAACATGAATGCCACAATGTCGAACTTTGCAATAGCGAATGTAATACAGCATTTGCTGTTGTAAGGTTTGACATTGTGGTGCAGATCGCACTATAGTGGGGATCGGTAAATGTAGCCTTTCCCTCACTGTATTGCAATCTTGGAGTTTATATACACACACACACATATATATATATATATATATATATATATATATATATATATATATAAGTAGGTGGGTATGGGGAGTGCAGCCCCCCACACGGGGGGTGCAGGGTGGCTTGCCCCCCTGCACAAACATTCTTTACTGTGCAACAGACTGTGAGAGTAAAAGAACAGGTTAAAATGGATTTCAGTGGATTTTTTCTGAAAATGTAAAATACTTTTCTGCATTTCAGTGTGTAGAGTGCACTCAGCTAACTAACTTGGCAGAAACATATAGCTTGACATTCATTGTTGATAAGAATCAGAAGTAAAATATTTTATAAACTATGTAGCTTGTGAAATTTTTTCTCTACAAGCAGGCCAAGACGAACTCTTGTATGCAGCTGTGTCTCGTCAATTTGATACACAAGATAGGCCAAGGACGAAAGGAGTTATTCTTCAGGAATAGAATGTTTAAGATATGGAAAACAAACTATCAGCAGACCAGCTTGAATGGAAAGACTTATTATTCTGGCACATTCTCAAAACTGCTGATTCAAGCAGAAAAGACAAGACACTATAAATATTGGGACTTTTTCTTTTGTATCAGAGTTGATTATTCTAAGCTGAAGAAATTTTGATGTATATACCTTTCATTGTTAAGCTAGATGTAAACCTTGTGTGCAGTAAATGAATGTCATAACAGCAGATCTGTCTCAGTGTATTCACTGAGTAAAGGTACAGACTACCTGAATAGTGTAGTACCACTTTAACTATATTATACACTCACAAATCTTCTTATGCAGATGTTATAATGCCTGCTAATAAATTCAGATTTCCTTTTATTGACTCCCTCTACATCTATACAATTGTTGACTTTTCTGTCCATCACTAAAATTCTTCTGTGATTATTTTTATGTTTATTGTTTGCAAATATTCAATGTCTTGATTCTACATTTTTTTTTTACGTTTCAGCTGTGCATTTAATGTCATTAATTATAGCTTCATGCCATATTTGTAGTTTCTGTGGAAATTTTGTTCCTGGGCCACTGCTGAAATTTTTTTTCTGCCCAGTCGGACCATACTGGTAAAGATATGCTAATGAATAACTAACTAACTAACTAACTAACTAACTAACTAACTAACTAACTAACTAACTAACTAAATGCATTTTGCATAGAATAATCATTCAGTGATTTGTCAGTGCACACATTGTCACATGGATGTGTGGAACTCTGCTGTAGATGTGACAATATTCCTTATTCCCTGTACACATGTTTCACAGTGACTGTTGTACATTACATATGTTCTGTAGACAGCTAGTCACATTCCTGTAGCCAGATAAGTGTGTGCACATATGGTACACATCTGCAAGGCTTGTTTTTTTCAGTATGATGTATCATTTCATGTATTGATGACAGTGGCATGCCCAGCAGTGGTATTATGCTGTAGCAGAAGGTTACATTTCCACGGGGAGCTAATACTTGTTTGTACCACATATGCAGTATACTGACACAGGTGTACAATTCCCATGTGAATGCCATACAGAGGGAGCAGATATTCTCATTTGACTTGCAAGTACATAATCCTGTTTCTGCGGCATTGCAGGTTACTCATCATTTTTATTATGTTAACCTACCCTTCTGTGGGCACAGTAGGTTCACATCACTATATATATATATACATATATATATATATATATATATATATATATATATATATATATATATATATATATATATAGGTTGTACATCATTTTTTCGATCGCAACTTGTGCAATTTACATTTGTGTGAAAGTGCCAATTCGCACTAAGTAAACATGAATGCCACAATGTCGAACCTTGCAATAGCGAATGTAATACAGCATTTGCTGTTGTAAGGTTTGACATTGTGGTGCAGATCGCACTATAGTGGGGATCGGTAAATGTAGCCTTTCCCTCACTGTATTGCAATCTTGGAGTTTATATACACACACACACACACACATATATATATATATATATATATATATATATATATATATATATATAAATAAGTAGGTGGGTATGGGGAGTGCAGCCCCCCACACGGGGAGTGCAGGGTGGCTTGCCCCCCTGCACAAACATTCTTTACTGTGCAACAGACTGTGAGAGTAAAAGAACAGGTTAAAATGGATTTCAGTGGATTTTTTCTGAAAATGTAAAATATATTTTCTGCATTTCAGTGTGTAGAGTGCACTCAGCTAACTAACTTGGCAGAAACATATAGCTTGACATTCATTGTTGATAAGAATCAGAAGTAAAATATTTTATAAACTATGTAGCTTGTGAAATTTTTTCTCTACAAGCAGGCCAAGACGAACTCTTGTATGCAGCTGTGTCTCGTCAATTTGATACACAAGATAGGCCAAGGACGAAAGGAGTTATTCTTCAGGAATAGAATGTTTAAGATATGGAAAACAAACTATCAGCAGTCCAGCTTGAATGGAAAGACTTATTATTCTGGCACATTCTCAAAACTGCTGATTCAAGCAGAAAAGACAAGACACTATAAAGATTGGGACTTTTTCTTTTGTATCAGAGTTGATTATTCTAAGCTGAAGAAATTTTGATGTATATACCTTTCATTGTTAAGCTAGATGTAAACCTTGTGTGCAGTAAATGAATGTCATAACAGCAGATCTGTCTCAGTGTATTCACTGAGTAAAGGTACAGACTACCTGAATAGTGTAGTACCACTTTAACAGTGGCAAGACCAGTCCAAACAATGGGGGGGGGGGGACCTGAAGAGGTGTCTCTCACAGTACAACATTCCAGAGCAGACCTTCTTAGAATCAATTATTCTCTTCCTAAACTTTGTCCATTGACTGGTGGACAAACACTGCAGCTCCGTACAAGGCAGTACAGTAATTCTCCTTCAGACAGTTGGTGATATACAGGGTCCAAATTTTCTACTGCCAAAAATTTGGCTCACCAGCATCTAGTGAAAGACAGCAGGCAATTCTCCCACAACTGATCTTCATGTCAAGACTGGCCACCTTGTCCTGAACACTTGTGGTAAATATTTTCTTCTGTTTTTCTTTTAACAATGAATGCAATTCATGAAAATGCCAAAAATTCACTCAGTCGTTTACTTTTGATGTGTCTAAACAATATGTAAATGTGTGGAATTATTTAAACACATGGTATGATCAGCATGTTAGCACCTGTAAGTCTTTATTGGGGAAAACTGACAATCCAGCATTATGCAAATGGATTGCTACCTTTGATTGGTATGTATGTAAGGAAAAAGTGACACAAAATGTAGAAAATAATTTTCTCAGTTTTTGAAAGTCTCACAGACTGAAATTAAGACCTTTACACAAACTGTTATTGAATAGGCCAGTAAAGCTATTGGTATGATAGAAGGGTTAATGAGTAAAATTGTCCGTTTGAAGAAAAATATGACCAGCAACTGGCTGACACACAGCATGATGTAACTGTTGCAAGGGAGGAAATAAACACATTATAAGCTCAGCTGGAGACACAGGAATCTGAGGCTGCTAGAGCAACAGACTTAGCTAATCAAAATCTTTTAAGATTACAAGCCCTGTTATAAAAATATCAATTTAAAGCACTGGGAACTGCTGTTACCAGTCCTGTCATAGCCTCAGCAGGTTGTTCTGCTGAAGTTTATCATCAGTCTAGGGTGTTAGGAAACTCTCCCTAAGTGGGATGAACAAAAGGGTATTTTTAATAAAATGATTACATTTGAAATTTGGGTTTTTAAAACTGTAGGCACTGCATGGAATGATACACTTGAACATTGTTTCTGGAATTTTATTCCTCAGCATTTCATGGCTTATATTCAGCAAAAGCAGTAACCAATGCAAACTAAACACCTACGGATGACAGCAGTATTGTTAGCATACACCAGGGGGCAATCTCTCACACCAACACTTTTAAATCAGTTTCAAATGACAGGTTTAGAATCTGATGATTCAGTTTTCAATACATTGATGACATACTAATATAGTCTGAAACAAAAGGACAGCATTTAGCTAAAGTGACACAGATACTTCAAACACTGCAGGAGGCAGGGTTTAAAGTTAAAAGTGAAAAGGTACAATTCCTTTCATCTGAAGTAAAATTTCTAGGTACAATTTTACATCTTTGCAGGCGTACTCCTTGTTTGGAGAGGGTGCAGGGAATTTTGCAAATGGATAAAATGGTTACTATTCTGGATTTGCACAAATTTTTGGGTATCATGAATTATAATCAGGAATTTATTGAGGATTATGCCAGCATGGCAGTTCCTCTCTATGGCATGCTTTCTAGCCAGAAAGAATTACCCTTTCTGGAGTGGGGACCAAAGGAAATATGGCTTTTTGTGATTTAAAGGCAGCATTGGCCAAGGCTACAGAATTAGTAGCTCCAAGTCTAACATGTCCTTTTGTGTTACAGGCAGCAGCTGAACCTAACACACTCTCTGTTGTGCTTTTACAGGAGTGGCCTCAGGGCTCTGATTCTAGAATGGAAAAGACTTTATGCCCCATTACATTTTCAGTAGGAAGATGACACATGTTGAGAAAGGATATCACCAGTGTATTCAGCAACTTTTGGCCATTTACTGGGGTTTAAAACAAATTGAATACGTAACAGCTTTTTCTAAAGATATTGTAGTACAGACACCGCATTATGCCATACAAGCTTTGGTAAATGGGACTCAGCTAAATAAACTGATTGATGTCATCAGTCAAGCAGTGTTTGCAAAATGGTTGGCATTATTTAGTGTCAAGCAAGTTACAATAAAAGCAGGACATAAGTATTACTTATCTAACTTCATGAGATATGAAGGAAAACGACATAAATACATTAGGCACATTTCAAATCCAGAAAAGCCCATTCTGTCTCCTGATTTTCACGACGATAGGTCATCTGTCTTTGTTGACAGTGCTCAATTTTGGGACAATGGACTGGATTTGCAGTAGTACCAGCAAACCCTTCTATGGGACAGCCGACTCTGATTCAGTTACCGGGACATATGTCTTCTCAGCGAGCAGAACTGAAAGCAGTTCTTTATGTGTTACAGCATTTTCCACCTGTCAATATTTTTTCAGACAGTCCATACGTAGTTAATTCTCTGCGGCTGCATATTTTTAGCATAGGTTTTAGCATAGGTTTGTTGATAACATGGGCAAACCACTCAAGCATGCTTCTGTGTTACAGACTATTTGGAATTTGGTTCGTTGTCAGTCCCTTGTGGGTTGCTACAGTATCTTAAAGGTAAAAGTTCATCAAAAAGCTATAAATTAATTTTTTCAGTTAAATAACTATGCTGATCAGATGGCAAAAAAGGCAGCAAAGAAAGGCATGCAATTGTATCCTACAGGACACCTTTCTAGTGTACCAAATAAAACCACTGCAGCACATGCCATACAGACATTTTCAGTTCAGAATTTGCAGCATAATTTGCTGCAGATCCAAACTGAGTTTAGACTGCATGAAGAATTAGAAAAATGTACTCTTGTAGGAGAAAGTCCAGTGTAATATGCAAAATGTTTTGAAGATGGTTCTAGTCTTCCTTATATACCGTACCAACAGGCATGACAGCTAGTGAAATTTAATCATCAGGTACTGGGACATTTGGGTACACAAAAGTTATGGTCCATTATAAAGAACAGGTACTGGCATCCACAGTTAAAGGAAATCTGTGATTTAGTGCATATTGAATACTTAATATGTTTGCAGGTTAATGCTCAATTAAAAAAAACACAGTTACTAAGGGTAACTTCAGCAGATGGACTTTGGTATGCCATCCAAATTGACTTTGCAGGTCCATTACTCCCAGCTATAGGTGGGTAAAGGTATCTTCTAGTGATAGTTGATGTTTTTTTCAAAATGGGTAGAAGCAATTCCTATGAAAACAATGTCAGCTAAGGCTACAGCAGAAGCCTTATGGAAAAACATTTTTTGTCATTGGGCATGGCCACGAGTTATCGAATCCAATAATGGACCACAGTTTGTCAGTAAACTGATGAAAGCTTTGTGTGATTTGCTTGGTATCTAGCAGCAATTTTATGTTCCTTACCATCCTCAGTCTAATGGGATAGTTGAAAGAATGAACAGGACTCTTAAGGAACGTCTTAAGAAAGCCTGCTTGGAAAAGGGCGTAAACTGGGTAAAACATTTACATGGAATCTTGCTGGGGGTCAGAGCAACTCCACATAGTAAAACAGGGATCTCACCTTTTGAAGTTATGACAGGTTGAAAAATGCCTGTACAATTGCCATTCGATCCTACTGCTAGTACAAACAGACCATTATTAGAAATTGCACAGCATCAACAATGGTTAAAAGATATTTCTAAATTGTGTCAAAGCCTATCAGAAATGCAAGCATTCAAATTACGGTAAAAGGATCCTGGTATGCCAGAAGAAAACCTTCCCTCTGGGACACAGGCATTGATCAAGATGTTCCAGACAGACGGTCCATGGGATAGTAATTGGCAAGGACCTTTTAAAATAATTGCTCAGTTAGGACCTCTAGTGTGCAAAGTTAAATGAAAAAAAAGAGCAAAATAATTTTTGTTCATAAGATAAACATAATGAACAATACTAAACTTCTCAAAGAGTATTTGAAAAAAAGAAATAAAAGTATTCTGTATTATGAGGCATTAAGCATCATTGCAAAAGATAAACTATTTAGTTTGGCTGAAAAGACCAAAAATGGCACTGCTCACAATTGTTGGGATATGTTTACTGGTTTGTCAAAATCAGGGAAAAACCTGTTAAATTGGTTGATACATCCTGTGTTAGTAGTGTTAGGCATTATAGTCAAACTAACTATCTGGAATTGCTACCTAAGTTGTCATTAGCAAAACACTTATAGAGTTCAGTAAATCATGATGGTTTACCTAAATAAACTAGAGAAAGTTTCAATATGTACCATTAAAGAAAAATTTGAAAATGAACAGTCATTTACCACTTTTTAAATAAAAAGTGTGAATTGTGAGAGTAAAAGAACAGGTTAAAATGGATTTCAGTGGATTTTTTTCTGAAAATGTAAAATAAATGTTCTGCATTTCAGTGAGCAGAGTGCACTCAGCTAACTAACTTGGCAAAACATACAGCTTGGCATTCATTGTTAATAAGAATCAGAAATAAAATATTTTATAAACTATGCAGCTTGTGAAATTTATTATCTACAATCTGGTCAAGATGAACTCTTGTATGCAGCTGTGTCTTGTCAATATGATACACAATATAGGCCAAGGACGAAAGGAGTTATTCGTCAGGAACAGAATATTTAAGATATGGAAAACAAACTGTCAGCAGGCCAGCTTGAAAGGAAAGACTTATTATTCTGGCAAATTCTCAAAACTGCTGATGCAGGCAGAAAAGACAATATAAAGATTGGGACTTTTTCTTTTGTATCAGAGACTTTGATTATTCTAAGCTGAAGTATGTTTTGATGTATATACCTTTCATTGTTAAGCTAGATGTAAAGCTCGTGTACAGAAAATGAATGCCGTAATAGCAGAACTGTCTCAGTGTATTCATTGAGTAAAGGTACAGACTACATGAATACTGTAGTATCACTTTAACACGGATGGTATTGCTCTTACCAGAAATGTGGTGACTGTTCCAAAATGTTAAATTCGACATTTACAGTCGCTACACTTCGAGGTTTTTTGCATTTGGTATTTTAAATTTCATGGTTTAAGTTCGACATTACCATGATTCATCGTTGTTCATTATGGTGATATGATAGCAAACCTATATGTCTACTTTTAAAGTTCAAAGTTTCAAAACTTCGAATTTCTTATGGTCGAGACCATAAGATCGAAATTTTGAAACTTCAAACGGTTTAAATGGAGATCGCCGTACAGCGCAGAATGGGAAATCCTCACTGTAGTGTGATCCTGGTGTTAGTATATTTAATCAGCAGTGTGTGTAGCTGGTGCAGGGGGTTTGCCCTCTACAAGAAAGTAAAAAAATGTTTTTATTTTATTTATTGATTTTTTTTTAAGTTTGAAAGTTCCAAAACTTTTATCTTATGGTCTCAACCATAAGAAATTTGAAGTTTTGAAACTCTGAGCTTTAAAAGTATATATATATATATATATATATATATATATATATATATATATATATATGGGTCCCCTTTACATTACCGACACAACACTTCACCGACACGCAGAAGACCGAGACGAAACGACCGACAAGCAAGTTGATCGAAAAGGTGATTTGCCGACAGCCAAAAGACCGACAAGGGTAACGTGTGAGCGCAACTCGGTAAGTGTGCGATAGTGACGGAGTTAGGAGCGGTCAGGTAAGTGTGCGATATTGTGGGATTTTGGGTTAGGGTGTGGGAAAGGTGAGTGTGTGGTAGTGTCGGAGTTAGGGTTCGGGTAAGGTAAGTGTGTGATAGTGATGGACTGTAGTTTAGGGATGGGTTAAGTGAGTTAGGTTTAGAGTGCGGGTAGGGTGAGTGTGCGATAGTGACGGGCTTTATGTTTTAGGGTGGGTTAAGTGAGTTAGGGTTAGGGTGCAGGTAGGTTAAGTGTGCGATAGTGACAGTCTTTAGGTGTAGGGGTGGGTTAAGTGAGTTAGGGTTAGGGTGCGGGTAGGGTAACTGTGCGGTAGTGTCGGACCTTAGGGTTAGGGTTTGGGTTAGGGTTAGTGGATATGTCATTGTGTGTCATGTGTAGTTTACGTTGTTTGTGTCAGTGTAATTGTGTTCGGTTTTGTGAGTTGTCGGTGTTGTGTGTTTTCGGCTATTTGGGGTTGGTGTTTTGTGTGTCGGTGAAGTGTCGTTTTGGTGATGTAAAGTAGACCCATATATATATATATATATATATATATATATATGTGTGTGTGTGTGTGTGTGTGTGTGTGTGTGTGTGTGTGTGTGTGTGTATATATATATATATATATATATATATATATATATATATATATATATATATATATATATATATATATAAATAGCTATAGCTATATATAATACACAGAAACATGGATATCAGAAAGCATTTTGCATACTGTACTAGTACAAGTAACTGTAGCATATCAGGAATGTTGAACATGTAGATTTGTGCTGTACATACAGCAGGCATGACTATTGTACATGGATGGCAATATGTGTTCTGTTATTTCATTGGTACGTGCCTGAAGTTTCCTATATGTATGCTCTGATGCTTCCTTGCTGCTGCAGGAACATTTTGTTGATACCTTAACGGGATGTAGTGAGTTTTGCCATGAATTTTGAGACTGCAGTGGGGCTGAATGGATACATGTTTGCCTCCCATCTGTATGGTGGTTCAATCCTGTTCTCTGTCCTTGTAATTCTATGTCTTTTATGTACAGTCTATTCCATTTGCATACAAACAAAGAGGTACCACCTAGGGCATGGATACAGATATGTGTGTCTGTGTCAGCCTAGGGCAAGGACACATATGTGTCTGTGTCAGCCTAGGGCATTGATACAGATAAGTGGGTCTGTGCCAGCCTAGGGCATTGATACATATATGTGGTTCTGTGCCAGGCTAGGGCATAGATACAGATATGTATGTCTTTGTCAACCTTGGGCATAGATACAGATATGTTTGTGCCAGCCTAGGGCATGGATACAATTATGTGTGCCTGTGCCAGCCTAGGACATGAACACAGATATGTGGGTCTGTGCCAGCCTAGGGCATGGATACAGGTATTTGTTTCTGTGCTAAAATAGGGCATGGATAAATACGTCTGCATCTGTGCCAGCCTAGGGCATAGATACAAGTATGTGCGTCTGTGCCAACCTAGGGCATTGATACAGGTATTTGTGTCTGCACCAACTTATGGTATGGATACAGATAGGTGTGTCTGTGCTAACCTATGGCATGGATAGAGATAAGTGTGTCTGTACCAACCTAGGACTTGGATACAGATAGGTGTATCTACACCAAACTAGGGCATGGATACAGATTTGTGTGTCTAGGGCATGCATATAGAACCTAAGGCATGAATACAGATATGTGTGTGTGTGTGTGTGTGTGTGTGTGTGTGTGTGTGTGTGTGTGTGTGTGTGTGTGTGTGTGTGTGTGTGTGTGTGTATGTGTGTGTGTGTGTGTGTGCTGTATTATCCTTTTGGACCAGTATTTATTCACATATCAAGCTCACAGTAATTCCTGATTCATGGTTGTAAAATGCAGTCACATAAACCAGTTGCATTTTAAGAGAAATGTGCATATTTTTAATTATCATATCAGTCCCTATTGTCTTGCAGTTCTTATAAAACAGTAACATGTTAGTTCTCCTTACTAAACATATCTACTTATATTAGAACACCCAAACACTGATTAGAGCCAGTGTGACTATAAAAATGTATTATTTTTGGAAGATTTTGTATCAGTATAAATAGACAAAGCCAAAGAAATAAAAACATGCTTCAGTCAATGATATTGCTATAATTAGTTACAACGGATTTCAGTTCATGCAAGATGACAACAAACACATTGTATATTTTATAAATGATTACAGTCCTTTAAGATCTTATCTTCAGAGCTACAAAGGTAGACAATCATAGCAAGCTAAGAAACTCCCCCAGGTGGCAAATGCTTTGTTAGAGATTTTCAGCAGGGTAGGTTTCCCAAAAGAAATACTAACTGACAGAGTTGCCAATTTCATGTCAGACCTACTGGTTTGTCTGTGGGAGTACTGTGGGGTGAAGCACCTAAAGGCCACCTCTACCACCCCCAGACTAATGGTCTTATGGAGAGTTTTAACTCTACACTAAAGACCATGCTATGGGCATTTGTAGCCCAGTTTAATAGGGAGTGGGACAAATATTTGCCCCATCTGTTACTTGCTTAGAGAGAGGTGCCCCAGGTATCCACATGTTTTCACCCTTTGAGTTGCTGTATGGATATAGGGTGAGGAGACCTCTAGATTTGATTTGTGATGAGTGGGAGTGTGAGTGTGAATCCCACAAGGATTCTGTTGTGGCATATGTCCTAAACCTCAGGACAAGGCACTCAGGGAATTCATGGGCTTGGTTCAGGAGAACCTGGCAGAAGCCCAACAGCACAAAAAGGTTAGGTATGACAGGAATATCCAAGCTAGTGAGTATGCTGTGGGGCAGCAAGTTATGGTTCTCATTCCCGTCAGACACAACAAGCTGCAGGCAGATTGGAAAGGACACTTCAAAGTGGTAAGGAAGGTCAGTGATGTTAACTACTTGGTAGAACTGCTAGGCAGGTGGTACAGGTACAAACTGTACCATGTTAACATGATGAAACCTTATCATGACAGGGAAGCCCTGGTATTACATATTTACAGTAGAAGGCAGGAGGAGTCTGAGGGAGAGCTATAATACAGGGAGCCAGCCAGCAAAATACCAAGTTACAATGTTGGAGCCTAGGGTTGCAGGCATATGATATGGCAGTGCAACACTGTAATGGGGTCAGCAAAGCAAAGGTAGCTGGAATCTGGGGTAATGTATTCCAAGATAGGCTCATCCATCTCAAGCAATGTTTCTCAAAGGTCACTTGAAAAACTAGCTAGAGTTTTCGAGAGGTGAGAAGTGTGATGAAGAGAGATCCTGCCAGCACAGCTATCTGGAATTTTATAAATAATTATATGTCATTTGTGAATATCAACATGTTTTATATAAGATTCTTGAGTTACAACTGTATAAGAATTGTATGTTGTATGTATATTAAACTGGTTCATACAGATGTGTGTTGAAAAGGCATTTTATAAAGTGTTTGTGTTTGAAATGCATTGACAGTGTGCCCTACTGGAAAAGAACAGAAATGTACATGCACTATTGTAGCTGTCTAAATGTATATATTTTAAGAGTTTAAACTGGAATACAGGAGGTTAACTTCAGTCCAACAAATTTTAGGAAAATAGCTGAAATTAAATGACTTTATAGGCTATGCAATAAAAGATGGTATCTTTCAGTTTTCAGTGCAGCACAAGACACAGACCCCGGGATTCAGCAAACTTCCATGCAAAAATAGCTTATTCTTGCACAGAAGGGACCGCTCCCGTGCAGCACAGCAGCGTACATGCATATTCAAGAAGGTGCACTGCCATGCTCTAATACAGACACGGTTCTGTGTACAAGCACGGGGGGTGTCTGAGAGCTGTGTTCTCACAATGCACATGCCCCTGAACTTCATAATTGCCATACAGCAATGTAAAGTTAGCGAGAGTGTCCGTGGACACCATTACTCTCAACCTCAGAAGAAATCTGGACAAAGCCATAAAAAACAAAGGGACAAATAGGGACAAATCTGAAATATTGCTCCCACAAACCTATAAAGGTGATAGAATGACAGGCTTTGCATTAGCATGAATTTTCCAAAGGGTATGAAGTGTAAAACTCAAATGTCTGTCATTATTTTTTAACTGCAGTCTTTAATGCTTTGCCACTAATCTGCCAGAAAGCCACAATTGTATGAAAAATGGACCAAAAATATAAGGCAGAAATCTGGACATTCTGTGAAAATCTGTGCAGTTGGGAGGTATAGCGGACACTATTACTGTCCATGGGGCATGCCTCTCAAATGCAAAGCCTGCCATGTCATCACTGTTTGAAAAGCACAGCCCCTCACAGATAATGTTACAGAAAGCAATGTGCATACCCCTACATTAAAAAAATAAAACACACTTGTTTATTTTCATTTCAGTCCACAATAAAGTTTAAATGTAGCTAAGCGGGTGTGCACATCGCGCAGCTCTGCTCAGCCTAGCTTGCACATCACAAGGAGCTACATAGGAATATACTTCAAAATGTAGCAATACAGAAATAGTGAAGTGTTTAGAGCATTTACTTTGTAAGTAGTTGTCCCCAGTTCAGTCCCCACTGAAACCAATTTGCATTTTACATGTGAAAGCAGTACATAATTTCATTTTATAATTAGGTAGTAAATAGCATATATTTGTTAGCCAGAATAGTCTAGTAGGCCCAGATGTGAGGTGTCAGTGTAATAAAGTTGTGAAACCCCCATATAAACACAAGTGCCCCATACAGTATAGTCACACAGGAATAAATGTAATGAAAGCACATAGGAGGATGTCAGAGAAGGTAAACAAAATTATGATATGTCAGGAATGATGAACCAATCCTATACAGCTGATAGTCTATAAAATAAAACTTAAGCAATGTTAAGCATTGCACAGCTATGCTTACCTGGTGTAAGCATTGCTTAAATATGAATGCTAAGCAATGAGTAGCCCAGCTAAGCAGATTCACCCATTTGCACTGCTAAACCTGCCCCTTTAAGCACTGCCAACCTTAGCTAAGCAGGTTTGCCCATAGGTTAGCTTAGCTCAGCATATTCAAAAGCATCCAATTATGGCAAAGTGTGGGAAACTGGCCATATTTAAACCTCACAGGTGGGAATACAGCTCATAACCAGTTGTAGCTCCCCACTGTAGGCAGTATGGCTGGCGTTGGAGATGGTATGTGCTTTCAGGTGCAGCGCTGGGGCATACAGGAGTCCAAGGTCATGGTAGGACTCCTTGTTAAAAACCATGACAAAACACTGCTGCAGAACCAGTACCAGGGCTCCCAATACAAAGCAGAGGCCTGGAAAAGTCTCACCAATGATCTCACCAGTGCCACTGGCTACCCTCAGACTGGTGAGCAGGTTCAGCACCACTATGCCGACTTGAAGCAGAGGAAGAGGAAGCACTTGGGCCTGTGGGTTCAAGAGGCATGGCAGAGGGGTGATGTCCCAGGCATGTGTAAGTATTCATATCAATAACTGTTTACCAAAGACCATCCTGTGTATGTGATGGATAGGTATGCTTAAATGTTTCTCTAACTTCTTTACAGCTCCAGCTGAGTGGGCTGTGAACCAGGAAGCCCATGCAAGCAGGTTGCAAAGGCTGTGTCATGAGGCTGGTGAGTAAAAATCTAGCTTGTAGTATTCATACCAAATAAATACAAAGGAGTAGAATGTCACCTGGCAGTATTAAAAATGGGTATGGCTTGTACTGAATAAACCAGGCAATATTACAGTAATAGTCTCATATAGGTTATATATAAATAAAACTGCAACTGCCTGTCTATAAAATTCAAAACCCTGGACTGGTTGTGTTTACTCTGCTACTGTATAAATTGAAATGTATACAGCAACTATAACTCTAAAAGCATTAATCAAGTCTCATCTGACAAAGTTAGTGCCTCTGTAAGACAAGAGATTAACTGATATGAAATGTTTCATGCACCAAGATCTGATACCTGAATAGTAATGTTGTGTTAACCACTGTTTTCCACACTGTGCTATGCCAAAAGGTATATATAAGAATGTATGTACAAGAATGTTGTAATTACAAGGTCAGATTGTACAACCAAGAGAGAATGAGACAGAAAACATGCAAAAATGAAACAGCAGCTTTTCAATAGCTTGTTCTGATGAAATTCAAACTTGTTGTATTTTTAGCAGAAACAGCCACGGTTCGAATCCCGGGAGTGGTAGTAAGCTGTATGCATAATTTCAACTATGATTTTGTGAATATGTGTAGAAACAGTCAGGTAGTGTTAACACAGATTTCCTCCACAGGTCTTCCAGGTAAGAGATGGTATAAAGTAACGATAAGAAAGCTGTAGTTATATGGTGTCCAACACCCATGGTCCAACCCCAAGGCTGCAAATGACAGAAATATAAGTACATACACCAAGTGGTCTCCCTCAAGAAATGGTCAAAAGTGTCATGCTGTTACAGCTACTGGTCCCTGCTGCCAATAACCAGGGTGACCGATAGAAATCAAGGTAGAGTATGGCAGTAGCACACACACACACACACACACACACACACACACACACACACACACACACACACACACAGTACGAGTGCACATATGTAACCCTGACTATGTGAATATGGGTAGAAACAGTCAAGTAATGTTAACAAAAATTCCCTCCACAGATCTTCCACGTAAGTGAAGGTATAAAGTAGCTATAAGAAGACTCTGATTATACACAGTGTACAAACATACCACTGCCCAACCCAAGGCCATAGGTTGTTGTAATAATACATGCAGAGTAATGGTTAGAGCAATGGTCATAAAGCTGTGACCACTGCAAGAATCTGCATTTGTTAATTGACACCTCTCTCTCTCCCCAACCTTATCTTTACCAATAATCTAAACACATAAATGAATGAGTATGTTTTCCACCAAAGCTACCATTGGGACTTGTGTCCTATTGTTCTACAAATGCTGAAATTTATTCCAATTAATGTTCCCTGTTCAAATACTATCATTGTTGGCCTGTTGCTATCAATGTAACCTGCATTCCAGTGTAATGCCCACTGTGGTTCCATATATGCATGTGTTCTGTTTGCTATGCAAATGTTCCAAATCTGCTGTTTTGGGTTATGGGAATACTCATGCATGCTGTTATAACTAATCCTGGAATGTGTTTACAATTACTAATTAACATATGTTCTAAAGCTGAAACACCATAGGATGTCTGGGAAGGCCAATCACAGCAGATCTGCCTCTCCTGCCTCATCTGGCCATGGCACCAGGACCCAGCATGTCTGGGACCCACCACTGGGCATCCTGGTCCACTGGTCCTGCAACACCTTTGGGTGGAACCACCTCAGGGGATGGTGCTCATCCCCTCCTGGGCATGGGTGTGGACAAGATACTGTCACTTGAAGCCAGATCCAGGGTCAGGTGCGTAGCAAGTTCTGCAAAGAATTGGGAGATCTGCTATGTCAGCTTGAGGGCCATGTGGCACATTTAGTGGGTCAGCCAGCCCCTCTTGCTCAGCCCCCAGCACCGCCACCTTCGGGGCCATGAAGGTCCAGTGGTGACTGCCCGTGGGTGGGGACCTCAGTCCCACTGTATCCATTATTGGGCTCATGGGCTTCCAATTACAAAAAAAACCTCCCCGTCCAAGGTGTTTACCCCCCACATAAGTCATATATTGCCCCTGTATGCTGTCTTGTCTGTCTTGTCTTCCTACCCAACCTACCTCCCCAAATACAGCTACTATCCTTCCCCAACATCCCACTCTCACCTTAAAAAAGGGCAATCTATACCCCCTAAAAAACTGTCGCCCCATACATAGCTGTCCCTTTCACAAACGTGTCTACAGGACATGTAATCTGGTCAAATTGGCTTTATAACATATTATTGTTGGCCTCACCCCTCTCTAAAGGGTTTGAGTGTCCAAATATACCTCCAAATACAGTATATATGCACAGCTGTTGCTGTAGAAGAAATAAACAGCTATGGACCTTCCCTACACCCATCCTGCATATCTCTAGCTATCTTTCGTACTGTTTTTCCCTCTTCATGCCCCTTTTTCACCACTTTCCTATCACCCCTTTTTTCTTTTCTTTTAAAGAAATTAACATGGGGGTAAGCTGGAGTAAGCAGTAGTAAGCAGGACTAAGCCTGTTTGCGCAGTGCTTAGAGATGCCTACACAGGTTAAGCACTTTTAAGGCTAACTGTCAGCATAGTTAACCAGAAGTTAGCATTGCCAACTGCCGCCCAAACCCATGCAAAGACACTTACAACTGCTTAAAAGTGCCTTAATCACTTTGTATCCAACAGCCCTTGTTCTTCCCAGCAACAAAATAATCAGCTCTTGCAAGTCTTGAACCCTCACATCACAACCACTGTAATTTATCACTAAGCCATCTGATCAGTACGTATATTGCATGTTTTTTCAAACATATCATTCAGCAGTCATTCAACAGTAGGGAAAAGGTTTGTTTACATTAGTCAAGTTTTGTACATATATATAAATGTACATGTGTATGGAGATGCATATATATAAACATTAATATGTAAAATACATAGAGATATACATATAAAATATACACATATATGACATATATATATATATATATATATATATATATATATATATATATATATATAAACAGTAAATAAATGCATACATATATAAAGTATCTCTGTATGTACCTGAAACAAATTTTATCTTTATATATATAAATATATACATATATCTGAATATATATGAATAAATGTATATGTGTGTGTGTGTGTGTGTGTGTGTGTGTGTGTGTGTGTGTGTGTGTGTGTGTGTGTGTGTGTGTGTGTGTTTATACACACACACACACACATATATATATATATATATATATATATATATATATATATATGTGTGTGTGTGTGTGTGTGTGTGTGTGTGTGTGTGTAGTGCAGTCAGACATCAGATCCACACTCTGAACCTCTTACTGCAACAAATCTGTCCAAAGGCTGTCAAAATGGGGGTCAAGGGGCCCAAACTAGGGACCTCTTGTAATTATTGCCCTTATCACTTCCTTCCCAGCAGCAACTGTTCTGACTTGCAACAAAATACTAAGCCCTGCCAGGTCTTGAAACCAGGTCCCATTAAACTGCAATCAAAGCAATGGACCATTACACCATCTGAGTTCTATAAAGTAATGATGACATTCCAAAGATATCAGTTAGTACAGTCATTCAACAGTAGGGAAAGGAGTCTGTATAATCAGTCAAGTTCTCTATATTTGTATGTATAAACGTATGGAGATGCATATATGTGCACAAATCTATACATATATATATATATATATATATATATATATCTATATATATATATA
This sequence comes from Protopterus annectens, assembly GCF_019279795.1. Taxonomy (NCBI): domain Eukaryota; kingdom Metazoa; phylum Chordata; order Ceratodontiformes; family Protopteridae; genus Protopterus; species Protopterus annectens. The sequence goes on from NC_056731.1 coordinate 837,645,124, forward strand.
TATATATATATATATATATATATATATATATATATATATATATAGATATATGTTGCTTGTCTTTCGGCTTTTCCCGGTTAGGGGTCGCCACAGCAGAATTCCGGTCCGCTAATGATTGGCAGTAGATTTTCACGAACGCCGAGGTGCCAGCTCAACGTCCAATCTTCAACAAAGGCACGCCTATTTACGCATGTCTTTCGAATGCCCATCCAACTGCTGGGAGGACATGCAGACTCCACACAGAAGGCACTCCCCAAACTTCAGCCAAGAATCGAACGTGAGAACCTCTTGCTGTTAGGCAACAATGCTACCGCTGTACCACCGCGGATGTACTATATATATATATATATATATATATATATATATCTATATATATATATATATTTGTATAAATTGAGAGTGAGAGAGAGAGAGAGATACATCTAAATTTATATCTACATATATGCATACACACATATATAGAAAGGTGAATAAATACATACATATATATATATATATATATATATATATATATATATATATATATATATATATATATATATATATATAAATATATACATAAATATACATAAATATATAACAGCTACAAACACATGCAGTCTGATGGTTATGCTGCTGCACCCTAGAAGTCTAAATCTGAAAATGCACTCACTGGAAGTATTCCTTAAAATGGGGAACAATGACATCTGTGCTGTAACAGAGACCTGGTTAAAGGCAGCAGGAAGCACCCCTGCACTACCAGCATATAACTCATTCCACACCTTTTGGCTGCAATGCTTGGACTGAAGCTCCAAAGGTGGTGGTATTTACATATCCATGAAGGATGCACACACCTCTAGAGTGGTAGTCCAACATTATGTATTACAGATCCTGCAAGTGTAGCTAACACTGGATAAGACAGTGGTTCAGGTTGTAGCCTGTAGGTCCCCAAGCATGTCCCAAGACTCACACTCCATGTCCCTAAACATCCTGGAAAATAATAATGTCCAACCTAACACTCTCATACTGGTTGACTTCAACTACCCCACCATTAACTGGGAAGGCTACTAATGTGCCGATGCACATACCCATCACATCGACCTGGTCCTTGCTAACATGGGAGACTGTTGCTGTACAGCAATAGTCACCTCCTCCCTTGTTATACCTGAACACAAATTAATCACCTTTGGAAATCCACAGCCCTCCAACCTCCCCTTGCACAGGTAACCACCATGAAATGCCTTTTCAAAGTTAACTATATCATCCTAAAAACAGAGGTGGCTAACTTCACGGCAGCCATGCAAATGAAGACTAGTTGCACTACTGCTGAATCAAACAATAATGCACTATGAACATGCACACAAGTGCATGGATACCGCCATACCCAACAGAACCAGGACCCTCACCTCCAAAAAAAGGAAGCCAATCTGGTGGCCCCTGGCCATAAAGAAACTGTACAACAGAAGGAGGGACTGATATGGAATAAGGTGAAGTCCCACGACTGGAAAAAAAAAACCCTTATCAGCCTTAATTAAAAGTTGAGATCCCTCATCAAATACTACAAAGTTAGCTGTAAAAATTGGAGCACATAGTAAACACAACCACAAAGCCTCATACAGTTATGAAAAGAATCTCCATGGCAATACCAAGATTTGCTCTGAGCTACTAGACAATGGTATCTCCTAGACTGAGTCAGCAAATATTGCCAATATACTGGCTGACATATTGAGTGCAAACTTTACCACTCCCCCCCCCACCAGGAAAAATCACAATACCAGTACACTGCCAGCCACCCAGTATTACTGCTGCACAGGTTAAAACACCACTGTCCAAGGCCACAAATACAGCTTCTATGGGACCTGAGAATATCCCTGTCTGTGTTTTACATGAACTACAGAGTGAACTGTCACCTCACCTGTGTGCCCTGTTCAAGCACAGCCTCACCTCAAGCTTTGTCCCTACTGAATTGTGCACTGCTACAGTAACCCCTCTCCACACATGAGGTGCGACTACAGATCCTGGGAAATACCACCCCAACTACCTGACAAGTCTGTTATGCAAAGCTATGGCATGCATCATCATGCACCTAATAAATAGGGATATGGGAATCTGCAGACTCAGGATCCAACACAGTTTACTTTTGTGAAGGGTGGGTCATACCTGCTCAATCAATCTGGTCAACTTCTTGGAGTCAGTCACCTGAGCTGTGGATGAAGGCAAGGTGGCACATACAGCCTGCCTTGATCTGGCTAAAGCCTTTGATAACATTTCCCACTCAGGAATCATGCAAAAACTCACTAAGTTGGGCATCAACCCCTATATCATTAGGTGGGTTACAAACTGGGTGACAGATAGGACTCACAGTGTGGAAATAGCTGACTACAAGTCAGACTGCTGAGTAGTCATAGGTGGAGTCCCACAAGGTTTTGTCCTGGGTCCTCTCATGTTTGGTATCAACCTCTTTGAAGTCCATGGCAACATGAAGGGACTCTGGCTGACAAAGATTGCAGACAATTGCTAGTTGGGAGCTATTATTAACTACCCAAGTGATGTTGGCATCCTACTGAAAGGCCTCACTGAGACCAATGACTGGTGTCTGAGTCATGGCCTTAAGCTCAATGTCAGAAAATATGCTGTCATCCCCTTTGGGGAAAACACTGTTCCCATGAATTACCACAATGATGGTAGTCCCATGAACAAAGAAGGCATTATAACAGATCTGGGTACACAGGTTGACAGCAATGTCTCTTGACAACCACATTGCCACTGTGGTCACAAAGTCCTTCTATGTGGCACATCTCAGTACTAACGCATTAGCATCCAGGAAGGAAGAGGTCATTGTCCCTCTGTACTCTTCTTGACAGAGTGACACAGTTTGTTTCAGCCTACATCTTCTGATGGATGCGAGGTAGGTAAATGAAATGTATGTCCTCATTTCATGATATCAGTCATATCACTACAGTGATTTACCAGAGAAATGATAATAATCTGTAAAACAGACCAGAAAAGGAGCAATAAACCTGGACATCCTGAAACAATCCAGCCAGTTGACAGGTATGCTCAGAACCCCTTAATGCAATGAATCTGGACCAAGACTGACAAAGTGGTGAGTGGAAGCCATGAAAATGAGGATGTATCTAAAGTACTGGCATAGCTAAGTTAACACAGTTGCTGTAGTAACACCCTCCTGTGTCCTTTAACATATATTTAGTGAAATAGCACAAGTAACTGAATTAGGAAATCTGCTATGAGTAATTACACATGTATTTGCAAATATTTCAGGCACTATGGGGATGTAACAGCACTAACAAACAGACACTAATGTGAAAGTGCATACCCACAACGAATATCACCACAGTCACAGTCACAAACCAGTAAGTCAAGTGAACAGTAGAGTATACGGACTGTGTGAACAACTACATCATTGTTTGCCACTCACACACTAACCCTACATACACAGTCCCAATGCTCACTGTAGTCTGTTTCCTGACCTTGGTACAGGACATGTCTCAGTCTGTCCCTACAAACACATACAGCCAATAGATCAGCAGAAACTGGAGCAGCATGCACAGTCAGATAAAGAAGGAGCCATAACACTTACATCCATTCCCCCTCCATACACATTCCAAATAACATGTACACATGACATGTGTACACAGTCATGGCAGTATGTTAACAATGGCCAGAGATACATAGGCCTCTGACATGTACAGTTCACCTTAGAATGTACAGGCTCAGAACTCATATCTATGGCATCTTCCCTGACATGTCTGTGGGTCTACTATATCACTGGGATGGTAGCAGGAATGAAGTCAAGAAATAATGATAATAAATATGTCTGCACCTCAGTGACGTTTGGACAAAGCCTGACATCATTTGGGGACAGAGGCATGAACACGGGGGTAGAATGGACATATTGCTGTCATACATTGAGACAGTTGCAGATGTTACTGGGTTTGTTGTAACATCCTTTATGAGATATATGACATCAGTAGTATGAATAGATGCGAGTATTTACTGACTGCAGTCCCCAGAGTCCACAACTGATTTACCAAGGACACCGACTGTCTGGGAAACAGACAAAACATAACAGGCAAACATGTGGCCAGTCTGTGGACAGCATGCCAGTGGAGAGGTATGTCAGAGACATATCACTGCTGTCAGTCGTGAAGTCACTCATTAAATGCATGTCCACAAAAACACTGTCAGTCTATCAATCCACCATGTGTATAACAACACTGATGACATGGAATCTGTTCACAAATCTGGGGATATGTCCCCATGTTGTTTGCCTGTCTCCACGTGTCCTGTCCTGTGATGTATTGACACCTACTGTATGTGAATCTGTAGCCCACCACCTCTGTAATGTCCCTAACACAGGCAAGGAAAAAGGGCAAGGCCCACATTGAGGAATGTCCCATATGTCGAAATTAGCAGCAGTGTTCAGGCCCACAGCACAATACTATGTGGGCACCTACATAGTGGTATGGCCTTAGCAATACCTGACATCTGCACATCTGTACAGAGGACAGACAGAAAGTAGATAGCCAACAGGTTATGCATTAGGATGAATGTTTTGAAAGACAGAAGTCTGAAACTGAAAGGTATGCCATTACTACATGACAGGAGTTCTCAATGACATGTCCAAAAAACATAGTAGTCTACAGTTAATATCAAAATATCAGATCAATATCCAATAGGAGATACATAAAAACATACAGCTGAGATGATAAGAACAAGATAGTCGGTACTCAGAGTCCCAGCTTTTCATGCAGGGGTATATGGTTCTACTACTCCAATCTGCAATCGACTTTTACTTGGAAAAGCACTGTTAAAAGTACTAACATAATAATACAAAATGTGTTAAACTATTTTTGTCAACCAGTGCACTGTAGCTGTTGTAATATGCAAGTGTGACTGCATATAACCTGGGATACTACCCATGGATAAAACAAATACAAAAAAAAGATTGTGGTACTACCCATGTATACCCTGGTGTCCCATACAGTATAGTCACACCTCTTGCTACTGTAATGACAGCACATAGAAGCATGTTATGTACAGGAAATTAAATACACTTATTAAAGATGTCATTACCCTGCCATTTTATCAGACTGGAATGTGTTAGCAGGGCTGAGCTATGCTTAGCAGGTTTAAGCATTGCTTAAATGTAAATGCTAAGCAGATCTGTGCACTAGTAAGCAAAGCCTACATGGTGTAAGTGCCTATTAATTTAACCGTATGTTAGCACTGCTTACCATCATACAAACCCATACAAACACACTTAAAGCTGCTCAAAACTGCCTTAATCACTCTGTATCCAAAAGTCCTTGCTCTGCCTAGCAACAGAATAAACAGCCCTTGCAGGTTTTGAACCCAGAACCCTGCACACCATAGTCAAAACAATTTACCAGTAAGCCACATCAGATGTATGGTTTTAGGATATTTTCTCAAACATACCCTTCTTTACAGCCAGATTACAACAGGGAAGAGAGAATGTGCAATTAGGAAGGATTGGTATATATATATATATATATATATATATATATATATATATATATATATATATATATCTGAAAAGAAACATATACATAGAGAGAGAGATAGATATGTATGGAGATACATATATGTGTATAACAATATATAGATATATTATCAATAAATACTGAAGTGTGTGTGTGTGTGTGTGTGTGTGTGTGTGTGTGTGTGTGTGTGTGTGTGTGTGTGTATATGTATATATATATATATATATATATATATATATATATATATATATATATATATATATATATATATATATATATATATATATATATATATATATATATATATATATATATATCTATATCTATATATATATATATATATATATATATATCTATATATATATATATATATATATATATATATATATATATCTATATATATGTTGCTGCTAGATCACCCATAACTGGGGCAGCATGCACAGTTGGATACAAAAGGATAGGACCCATGACACTCACATCTGCCCCCCCCCCACAGTCCAAATAAATAAGTGAACAGTACACTGCTACAAAATCATGATAGGCCATACACAATGGCCAGACATACAACAACCTCTTAGCAAAACAACTAAAATGACTGAACATAGCAAAGAGAAATACAACCAGCCAGTATTTCACACATTTTTATTATACTCTGACATCCTGGCCAAAGCCTTCAAGGAGTAAAATATTACAAGAAATACTTGCCTTAATCACAAGAAGCAATTAACACTTAATTACATAATTAAATACACAGCCTCCATTTACATTCCTCATTTAACCCCCAAGGGATAAAGTATCACATTTAATATTAATACATTGAGTCTGTATGATTGGATGAGAGATAGGAAATTCACCCACTGGGATCACGTCAGTCATCCTGCTAGACAGGGGACCAGGGAAGTAAATATTCTGGGAAGAAATAGCCAGGGAATTATTATGGCTAGGCTTGTATAGGCCTTAGGTCCAATTGCTTGGTACCAACCTATGAACCTATAACAATTGCCCTTTTATGAATTTTTCATCAAACTGAGGAATAGACTTTTTCCAAAACAGTACCTTGGAACACACTACTGTCCCCATGGTGAGATTTATTCAAATGTATGGCTATAGAACTATCAACTTTCTTATCAGTAATATGTCTCACATGTTCTAACAGCCTAGTTTTAAAACATGTGTTACTCTCCCCCACATAAATATGTTACAAGGGCATCTAAGAGCATTCTCTATACATTAACCTCTTGAATGTACAGACTTCACCATGTTTTCCAGCCTTCCCCCTCAGCAGGAATGACAGCACTAAATAATGATAGCCCATTATACCCATCATCCTCCTACTGTATGACATCTGGACAAAGCCTGACATAATTAGTGAACAGTGGCCCAAGTACATGGCCATACTTGAAATATTGATGTTATACACTTAGAAAGTTGCTAGTGTTACAGGGTTTGTTGTAACACATCTTTTCTAAGGAATATAAATTCAGATAGCAAATGGATGTTAGCATTTACAGATTGCAGTCACCAAAGTATGCTACTAATTTGCCAAGGACAACACCTGTCTGGGGAACACACCAAACATAATAGGCTAAACTGTGCCCATTATGTGGATAGCCCTACAGTTGAGAGCTATGCAGAGACAGAACCTTGTCAGACTGAAACCCATGAGGAAGTAGCCTGTGCAGACAAATATTTTTAAACTACTAGTATTCCAAACATATAGCAGCAATACTCACATTCTGCTCGGAACCTTCTCCACCATTTAGTTAGCTTGTTTCCACAAGTCTTGTAAGAGATATTAGCTCTCAACTTCAGGATGTCTTCCTCACAAGTAAGGGAAAGGGCCAACACCCACATAGAGTACTCAATTATAGGAGTGTGTTGCCATGACATTGGCTATTGGAAGAACTACACAGCTGCTCTGCATGCAGTTAGCAAGTGGGGAACACCAATAGGTGCACAGGCCATCACTTGGTCATGAGCATCACCTACAAAAGCCATACTGCCACCTATTTAAATTAGATCTATCCCTGTAGTGAACACAGAGAGAGAGAGAGAGAAAACAACTAAAACATAAACCGGAAAAGAGAAGAAAAAAAACGTAAGTGGAACATGTAAGCATGTAATTGAATGTAGTACTTGGTCTGTAATAATGGGAAAAATGATTTGGAAGGATATATGTCCCAACAAGACTTGCTGTACTAATGTCCTGCTAAACAGCTGCTATGGCCATAGCATCTGGCCCTCTCTGCAGTGGGAGAGATCACAGCCATACTTCTCAACTGTACAGATCTTCACAGAATGTCCAGATTTTCCCATCATAGTTTTTTGTCTGCTCCTCCTGAAATCTGTACTTTTCTGGCAAATAGTTGAGGATTGAAGTCATCAAGTAATAACAAACACTTGAGTTTAAGACTCCACATCCTTAAGAATACTCACGGTGATGCAAAATGTATCATTTTACAAACTTAAGTTTGTAACAGGAATATTTAAAGTCTGTCCCTATTTATCCCCCCATTATTTTAGGCTTTGTCCAGATGTGATGCTCTAAGAGGTTGTGAGGTAGGATCAAAGCTTAGGAGCCTGACTCACCCTAGGAAAGGACAGCTCACATATGACAACCACTGGGGTGTCTGTCAAACAGTTGTGACTGTGCCACTGCTAGGCCAGTTAAAGGGATGTTGTCCATATCCATATGTTACCTGTGACTATGAATATGTGATACATGTTTGTCTTGTAAATCTAAGAGACCTATATAGGGCATGTGCTTAGTAAAGTACCGTTGCAGATGTGTGTTGAACTGCATGTGATATATTGAACTAATAACACTCAACTGTGCAGTGTTCTGCTGGACAATAAGCACATTTGTGACTGATATCTGTAGTCACATACACATATACCTGTGTTATGTCAGCCAAACCATTGGCAAGTTTGTGAGCAATGACAATGTCACATAATGCCTACTTATGACCATTGGATATCTTCCATGTTATCACAGTGATGTCAAAGCCTACTGTGCAATTAACTTACTAATGTATGGTGCAGCTATATTAATACAGTATAAATACTGATGTTCCTTTTGTCACCCATTTATGTGTGCTATTGTCCAGGCGTACTGCTATAACAGGTTGAGAAGTATGATTGAGCAGCAAGACTATAACTACAGTGTGCAATACTAACATAGAAAAGAAATGAATACCAGGTATCATCCTGAGCACATGTATGTATGTATGTGTATGTTCAGCTGGAAGGCACAAAACTAATCACATGGGTTTCAAGCAGTCAGGTACATAGGTTGTGTGTGTTGCACATGTATAATACCAGTGTCAGTGCATACAACAGACATAAATGTGTACAGTTACTGGTCGTTGCATTGCCCTGACACTGATATGGTTACTAGAGTATGCATGATTATCAGGTACTAATCGGAAACGTGTCCAACTGTGTTATGACACTCTATCCATGCTTACCACTAAAAGCTACTGTATAACAACACCTATATACAGTGGATATCACAAGTGTACACACCCCTGTTGGAATGCCAGGTTTGTGTACTGTATAACAATGAGACCACAGAAAATAATTTCATAATGTTTCTCAATTTGAATGTGACCGCTAACCTGCATAATTCCATTGAATAACAATCAGATGTGTTTCTAAGAAGGTGAGCAACTATGGCCAAGTGAAGATGTGCCATGATGTTAGAGTCCAATCTAAGACAAATGAATGCTGTAACCAGCACAAGAGGTGCATACACAACATATCAGTTTAAGGGTGTGCACACTCATTCAACTGGCTTATTGTACTGATTATTATTTCCATATGTTTTCACAGTCCAGATTGTTATGTTTTCAATTGAATTGTACAGGTTATAGGTCACATTAAAGGTGGGAATTATTTTGAAATGAGTTATTGTGTTGTCATGTTTCAATTGCACAAATACCAGGCATTGTAACAGGCATGTGCATACTTTATATCCACCTTAGCTATATGGACTAAGCAGTACCTGACCTGTATAACCAGCCTCCACCAAGGTAAAGTAATCCCCTTTGGTGCACATCAGCAATACACAAACCACATAATAGGTTGCTATACTGGCTGTACAGGGACACATAGGTGCAGGCAACAACTTGTAAGCAAGTCCACCTCTATCTGAGCAAGCATGTAAGTTCACAAGTGACTTCTTGTAAGGCTGACTATGACTACAAATTGGACATATCCACACCACCAAGGACAATTGCAACAGTGTCTCTACATATGTTGTCAGTCTCAGAGGAAACAACATAATTCACCCTGCACTGGGGGTAAAGAACACCTCATACACATGCCATGGATATAGGCAACCTGCATCAGACAGGTTAGGTGGGAACATCAGCACCCTGTCCACCCCAGTTGTATAGGGGGATATGCACATCAACCGCACTCCTCCCCTCAGCAGTGGTGAACATGTTAATACTGCCTACTGATGGCAACAATAGCAAATCTCCATGGGGCATAATAACATCACTGTATGCCTCCTATTATGCCCCATGGTGAACATGTTAATACTGCCTACTGATGGCAACAATAGCAAGTCTCCATGGGGCATAATAACATCACTGTATGCCTCCTACATGAACTCAGGCATGTGCTCACAGCTCCATCACACACCTCAGTCAAATACAGACCTGCCACCATCCACACACCACCCACATGAAGATGACCACTGTCAACCCTCTACACAGAAATGAATGGAGAATAGAGGATTATGCAATTAAGTGTCCAACATTGGGGGGAATAAGATAGCTCAGGAACAATTTGGTCCACAGGGTAAATGATGCCAGCCTGCACAGCAGAACTTATGAGCAGGTGCAGCATCGGGCCACCAATCTCATCCACCATGCCCGTCAATGGGCTGCTGCTGTAGTGAGGGACTGGCTAGCCACAGGTGGGGACCCAGTCATCCAGCCCCTACTGATACCCACCAAGGAGCTCCTTGCTAACCTTGGGGCACCTGCCCAACACACAAGCCATGAAGCTAAGGAAAGCATTGTGGAGGTGGCTAGCACACACACACACACACACACACACACACACACACACACACACACACACACACACACACACATACACACGCACTGGATGAGGAGTGTTCAGGTAGGTCCGATTGTAGTTGTGGATGGGGTTTTCAAATGCACAGAGGTGCAGATCTATGATGAGGACAGAACATTGTGTATTATTGTGGTTAGTACTGTAAATGTGCAGACATGCTTCATGCATCCTGTACCAAGGCCACATGTGAGTCTGCTGACAATAACTCCCTCTCACAACTATCTAGGACCCTCTGGCCTACATATGGGACAGCAGTCTGAAGCTGGTGAGTATGACATTGTTCTGTTGTTGCCTGGCAATACCCCAGGCATGTGAAGGGCATGCAATTTACCATGCACACAACTAGTAATAGCTGTATTGCTTTATGTAATAGCTATATTGCTTTATGTGTATGTTCACTTGTGGTGGGGTTAACTGCATTGCATCACAGTGGTCACCACTGGGGCCTATCTGATGTGAATTCAACATTCCTGTAGCATACCTCATAACTTGTCAGTGCCAAGAAATCTGGACAGAGGCCAGCAAAATGGGATGGACAAACAGCCTAAGGTAGGGACATGTGTGAAACATTAGTGGTATACAGTGGATATAAATTGTGTAGACACCCCTGTTAAAATGCAAGGTGTTCCTGTTACATACAAATTAGGACCACAATATGTCAGTCCACACCTCTTCCAGTCTTTAATGTTACCCATAACATGAACAGTTCACTTGTAAAACCAAGCATTTTGACCTATGTATTGCACCTACAAGGTTGGCCACATGTGAGGGTGGCAGACGTCATATCAGCATGATGTTTCAGTCAGTTATGATACCTCATGCTGCCATATGTGCCAGTACACTTACTGTGGCCTATTTGGCTACAATATCACATTCATGGGCATTGTTAAGCACACAGACCACTTACGACCACATATAGGTTTCAAACATCTGGATATTCCAGACACATCTGTACAGAGGACTGTACAATGATTTAACTTGCTGCATGTGAGGCAGATATTGTTACCAGACTATATAAAGTAGTAGCAGCAGGAGGTAGTCACTAGCAGTGTATGGTACACACATCAAAATTGTATAAGCCACACAAAATATGATCCTCACACACAGTTGCCAGCAGTAGGTTTCTACTATAGTGCTACACAGTTATCAGATGTATCACAGCACTTATACATTTCCTCCTAGTCCAAAGGTACTTCTAAGGTGGATAACATCAACAGGACTTCTAAATTGGAGTGGGGGGAAGTGTAAAGAGTAGTACTCAGGTCAAAAATGGTGTAACCCACACAATACATGATTTGCACACAAACACAAACCCAAACAGATGCCAGTAGGGAGATTATAACTCCTACTTATCTAGGCATTGCTACTACGGTGCTACACTGTTATCAGATGCGCCACTGAAATTACCCATTTTCACTTAGTTCAAAGGTACTTCTAAGGTGGATGACATCAACAGGACTACTAGACTGGAGCCAGTGGAAGTGTGAAGGGTAGTACACAAGTCAAAACTGGTATAAGCCAGACAGTACCTGATTCACACACACACTTGTCAGTACTGGGATTCGAACTCCTGCCTATCTAGTTATGTCTGCTATAGTGTTCCAAAGTTAGTGCATGTGCTACAGAGATTGCTAAACATTTTCATGGCCAAAGCTGCTGATAACTGCACAGCTGAGGTAAAGTATTACAGGTGGCAGAAAGTCTGCCTTCAGTTCCACCCTTACATCATGCTAGTTCTTTCTGTCTTGCACTTCAAATAGCATTATGGCATGCCACTTCACCAGGTTATTGTAGCAAGAAGTGTGGCACACCTGGGAGCTGTCAGCAGTACTCATTCATCAAAGAAGTAGCCCCAGTACTTACTAGTTATGTTCACCCCTCTTAGCTTGATTGAAGGGCAGTTTCTGTGCTTTTACCATTTAACATGGTGCACTTGTCCATTCTGAGGCACTGTTGCAACTGCCTCATGTACACAGACAACCCTCCCCTCTAAACGCCAAACACTCAGACCTGTGAGAGTTACCCATATATCAGCCATTGTGGACATATGCAATCTTCAGCAAAGACTGGACTAGCAAGTCAAGAGGATAAGATCAACACCTGCACCACACCATGTGGAACATTAGCTCACCATGACACCCGCTTTGACAGCCATGACATACAGTGAAAAGCCACACACCCACCTTCACAGAAGCACTCAGTGGTCATTTACCCAAACAGCACAGGCCAGCAAGACAGCCACCTACTCACACACCATGGCACATGCCAAGGGACACATATTTAGCCTACACAGTGTGCCCCTCAACCTAAGCTCCTAAGGCTAACCACCTTGCACAATACAGTGATAATGGGTAACTCAATACTGAGGCACACACATATCCCACTCACTAAGTTGAATATGGAGCAGGTAACAGCCAAATATCATCACATGCCAGCATCCAACATATGACACAGCCAGTCATGGCACTCCACAACAACTACAAGTATCACTCTGTATCCATGTGGGTGTGAATGACTTGGGGCACACCTCCCTGGACTACATGACAAGATACATGGTTGAACTCTCTGATTATGTGGTTCAGGCAGGTGTGACAGTAGCCCTGAGCAGTGTACCACCATCACCCAGAATGACGCTGCTGTAGTATCAACAGATGATTGACTGCAAAATTGGCTTACATGTTTTATGTCATTCTTAGGGGATCCAGTACCTCTCTGCTTGGGATGACATGATTGACAGAACCCAATGACTAGCCACAGATGTCCTACATCTGTCAGTGCTGGGTTTCCAGGCACTGGCTAAGTGTCTTGAGACCCCTATGATGCCTTATTAGTCAGTGTTCCTAATGTAATTACCACCATAACATCTAGACATGTATGCAATCTGAGGGTCATGTTGCTCAACAGTAGACATCTAACTGTCAGGATGCAAAGCACACCACTCAAAGCACTCAGAGTGGAGGACATTAACATGTCTGCTGTAATGGAGAGGTGGTTCACAGCAGCAGACAGCAGCCCTGCAGTATCAGGTTATAATGCATTCCACAGCCTTCAGCCCCCAAACATGGACCACATCACACCTCCACAGGTGGTGTTGTCTTCATATTCATTATGGATAGGAACACCTCCAGACTAGTATCCCAGCATAATGCATTGGAGATACTTCTGGTACAACTGTCTTGAGGTAATAGTGCAATCCCGACCATAGCCTGCTATAGGTCCACATCTATGTCCCTAGACTGATAATGCACATTCCTCAACACCCTGCCATCTATGAAGGTACAACGCAACACTGACATAGTATGAGACTTCAACTACCCCTCCATCACCTGTGGAAAGTAGCCAAGCGCCAGTACAGTGGCCCAACACTTCCTGGGCTTCATCATTTCCAATGCCCTGGACCTGCTCATACTGACCCCAGGTAAAGGATGCAACAACCTTGATCTGTGTTGACTATCCACAGTTATCAGTCCCTGCATGGTGAGATCCACACAGGCTGTAATCAACATGAAACTCAACATGTCAGCCACCACCCACAAAGGTAACCACCTTGCATAACCTCTCCAAAGCTGACTATGCAGCCATGAAAACAGGGGTGGATGACATCACTGCACCTATGGCAATGGGAAATAACTGCATGACTGTCGAATAATATACATATGCACTGTACAAACAGGTACATGAATGCATGGTACTAGCCAGAGCCAACAGAACCCAGACACTGTCCTCTAAACACTGAGAGGCAATATGATGGTCCCCTGCCATTACTAAAGTCTACAGCAGAAGGAGGACACTGTTGCAGAGAATGGTGTTGTCACATGACTGTTGAACTCCCTTATTAGCCTCAAACACAACTTAGGATCCCTCATGGAATACCCTATAGGCATCTATGAAGGCAGACATTCAGCAGACACTGATGACAATCACAACAGCTTTTGATAGTTACAGCAACAACATCCACAGCATTAAACACAAGTGCTGTGAGATACTGCACAATGCTAATACCTATCCTGAGACAACAGATATTGGCCACAGCTTTGGCAATACATTCAGTGCCAGCTTTCCCCCCCTCTCCCCCCACAAGTGAAGTGCTGATTGAATGTATTCACACATGATGTATCCTATTTCTGTTCTTGGTGTCTGTGTGACACCAGGATGTGGCCCTGCAGCAAGACCAAGGGGTATGGCAGTGCAGTAACACATCCACCCCGTCTAAGGCAGGGTACAGCTGTATATTCATGGATTTCCCAGGTCTGTAATACAGTGATTGCATATGCTTCAGAGATTATAGCACTGAGGGTTGTACATAGCTATATGTTGATTTACAACATCTGTTGTAGAGTGGAGAATGGTACCTGTTGTGGTTTTGACACACCTCTGATTGCTAATAACCACAGCCACATGGGATATTCATCAACCAAACACAATGAGATTACTATTCACACACACACACACACACACACACACACACACACACACACACACACACACACACACACACACACACACACACACACACACACACACACACACACACACACACACACACACACACACACACACACACACACACACACACGCACACTTGCTAGTACTAAGATCCATAGGTTTATTGCTTCATAGGTATGTAGTAGATGAAACAGCCTGAAGGCTCTACAAGACTAGCTCAAGGGAATACCCTGGCATCAGGCCACATGACAATAGCCCCCAGTGTGGCTCAGGAGTATAGTCATTGGTGTGGTCCCCAGTGGTGGGTATTGTATTTCCCATCCACTCATCCAAATTTCTATTGTGGGTGGCCAGTGATGTGCAGTGCTTCACATGTATGTGATTTATATTCCATAACATGGACAGTGTCTGGGTTGTGCACCTGTCCCAAAAGCATGTCCTTTGAAGTGTGTAAGTGTGCTTCAAGTCTCATGGGCATGTTGTGTAGACAGATGTGTATCTTCA
Organism: Protopterus annectens; assembly: GCF_019279795.1. Taxonomy (NCBI): domain Eukaryota; kingdom Metazoa; phylum Chordata; order Ceratodontiformes; family Protopteridae; genus Protopterus; species Protopterus annectens. The sequence continues at coordinate 837,660,666 of NC_056731.1, forward strand.
GATGTAGCATTCCTGACCTTGTTTGGTGAGACATGGCTGTGTAACTGAGGTAGTGATTGTACTTACATAGACAGTATGAAATAGGGATTCTTTGGAGTTATTGGAGTCTGTCCATACAGGGCATGTGTATAAGGCATGGTATTCCCTTTGTGGGGTATATTTGCAGACTCTATAATTGTTGCAGGTGTCCAATGGGGAACATGGCAAAAGGGCCACTTTACACATTGATTGGGCTACTGAGGGGATGGTACAGGGTGACCATGTCCTTTTACTTGCTGGATGACACACACTTAGTCAGGAGATGTAACACATCAAAGTACTTTTGGATGTCAGTGGCACTGTTGTTGTCAACATGCATCTGACTGTCAACCTGTGTTCCCCATTCTGTTATAACAGCGTCATTGTTCAGTGGACTACCACCAATGTATTACTTCATGTGAGCTGTGTTTTTCCCAAAGGTAATGGTGGCACATCTCTTGCACTGAGGTAATGTCCAGGGTTCTGACAATAGTCATAGGTGTCAAGTGGCCTTTGTGCATGATGTCAACATCACATGGATTGGGAATGCTACCACCCACCTTACTGTTGTATGCAAACATTTTCAGCCAGGGTGCCTTTGTGTTCTCCTGCACCTCAGAAGGGTAGATCCCAAACATGAGAGGACATGGGTCCGTACCCTGTGTGGCACCAATCATGTCTGGTCATCGGTTTGACATGGTGTCCACTGCAATCACACTGTGGGTACTGTCTGTGAGGCAGTTTGCAGGAAAACTGCTGATATAGTGGTTGATGCCTAGCCAAGTATGTTTGTGTATGATTCCTGGGTGGAGAGTGGTCTCTGAGTATTAGAAGGGTTGCCTGTGTTGTTAACTATTCCATACTGTCAAATAGTCATTGCACATGGCACTACACATTTAGGGCAGTGGATTGTCTACACCAACCTCTATGGTGTTTGACAACTGATGGCCTTGTAATGTGAACATTGGAACATATACTAGGTCATCAATATAATAATTTAGCAAACCCCCTCATGGATCCTGTTAACACAGTCACACCAACACCAGATTCTGATGACAGTCAGACACACACACACTTGCCAGGAATGAGATTCAAGCTCCTACTTATGGAGTTATTGTTACGGCATTGTTATGCATTTATCACATGTGCCATGGAGCTTATAGGGGGTGCAATGTCTAAACATACCTCTAAGGTGAGTGACATCAGCAGCCATTGTAAAGTATTACACTTTGAAATGTACTGGGTGTGTATGGACAAAAAATACTTCAACCTACAGATATACTCACACCCTCACACAGACACACTTTTACAATTGCCAGTACTGAGATTAGAACTCCTACCTAAGTAGTATTTTGCACTACAGTATTGCACAGTTATCACAAATGCCACAGAGCTTATAAGTTGAAGAGCTCTCCAAAGGTATCTTTGTAGGTGAGTGACATCAGCAGTAGTGCTAAAGAATGGATAAGGGAAGTGTAGTGAGTGTGAATGGCCTTAAAATCATGTCTCTACAAAAACACACACATTTTTATAGTTGCCAGGACTGGGAGGAGAGCTCCTACCTAACTAGTTTGTTATACTATATTAGTACACAGTTATTACAAGTGCCATGGAGCTTATATGGTGAAGAATTGTCCAAAGGTATTTTTGAAGGTGAGTGACATCAGCAGCAGTGCTAAAGGAGGAGTAAGGAAAGTGTAGTGAGTGTGAATGGCCTCAAAATCATGTCTCTACAAAGACACACACACTCTTGCACACAAATTATTACAGTTGTCAGGACTGGGATTAGAACTCCTTCCTAACTAGGTTTTGACACTACAGTACTATGCAGTTATCGCAAGCACCACTGAGCTTACATGTTGGAGAGCTATTCAAAGGTATCTTTATAGGTGAGGGACATCAGCAGCAGTGCTATAGGAGGGGTAAGGCAAGTGTAGTGAGTGTGAATGGCCTCAAAATCATCTCTCTAGAAAGACACACACATTTTTACAGCTGCCAGGATTGGGATTAGAACTCCTATTTAGCTACTTTGTTACACTGTAGTATAATGCATTTATCGTAAGCACCATAAAGTTTATAGGTAGAAGAGCTGTCCAAAGGTATGTTTGAAGATGGGTGACATCAGCAGCAGTGCTAAGGGAGGGGTAAGGAAAGTGCAGTGAGTGTGAATGGCCTCAAAGTCATATCTCTACAATGACACACATTTTCCAGGATCAGGATTAGAACTCCTACTTAACTAGCTTGCTACACTATAGTGGCACACAGTAATCACGAGCACCATGGAGCGTACAGGGCTGCAAACTGCCCAAATGGTTATTTCAGGGTGACTGACATCAGCAGCAGTGCTGAAGTAGGGCAATGGGAAGTGTAATGAGTGTGAATGGGCTTAAACTCATTCATCTAGAAATACACACACACACACACACACACACACACACACACACACACACACACACACACACACACACACACACACACAGCTTTACATTTGACAGGACTGAGATTACAACTACTACATGAATACTTATTTACTTATTTGTACTATAGTTTTACACAGTTATCACAAGCACCACTGAGACTATAGGGCTGAGGGCTAACAAAAGGAATTTCTACAGTGAATGGCATCAGAACATTATGTGATATAGGCCAATGAGATGTGTACTGAGTGGGAAAGGCCTCATAATGGGATTCTTTCTGTTGCTGTCTGTCTCTCTCTTCCCCATGTCTGTGTGTGTGTGTATATTTGACATATTATATTATGTTGGCTTTAGATATGTGTGAGTATTCCTATCCAGTGTGTGTGTATGTGTGTGTGTGTGTGTGTGTGTGTGTGTGTGTGTGTGTGTGTGTGTGTGTGTGTGTGTGTGTGTGTGTGTGTGTGTGTGTGTCTGTGTGTGTGTGCATGTGTGAGAAGTATAAATGCTGTAAAATTTGGTGTGTGTGCACAGACATCTGTGAATAACATATAGTCCTGTGTGTTGTCAGACATGGGCTTCATTTCTCTAAGTGTAGGATCATGCCCAGTATGACCTTCTATATTGAGTGGGTGCATCCATTCCAGGGAGAGTTGTACTCCAGTTCAGAGTTTTCTGTGCTACAGTTACACCTAGCAACCTGTTTCTGCAGGATATCTGTAGATAGGTTGCCACTATGGAGACACAATAGGTGTAACATATGGGGGATACTGTAACTATTGCTGTCTGTGCTGCTTGTGTAACTTGGTTGGTTGTAGCATAGAGTTTCTGACATATGTACTGTTTTACACTGTGATGTATCATGTCATCAACTACTGACAGATATCATTCTTTGCTCACAGTTATTTACCAGGGGAAATGCAAGATGAATGAAGCTGAGACCAATATTCTGGGGCGTATGGACTACACATCCTGGCACACTTCTGCCATTGTGGAGGGGTAGCTACAGATAATAGACTGCTGGTTCTGTGTAAATGGTCCAGTACCTAGTTAGTATGCTGGCTGGGATCCCCTTCTTGTGCTTTTCTCAACTTAACGGAATGGCCATATCCTGCTGGGGCCATACCTCTCAGCTGTACAGATACACCCAGGTTATACAGAGGCAGAACTCATATATCTGGTCAGTTTACCTAGACATTGTGGTTTACAAGCAGTTTTGTGGCTATTCATTCATGGACTTGCAGTCATGGGGTAGTATGGGCAGATATTAGAGTTTCAAACTTCACACATTCCATGACATCCATGCCTCTACACCCCCCCCCTTATATAGTCTCTTCTTCTTAACATTATGAAAGCAATATCTCCGAGGTATCCCTATAGTTGGGCCTTTATCCCAGTAGTATTCATGGCTAGGTCCACAGTTCTTGCAGTAGGACATGGGGAGGCATGCTACTGGCATTTGTCAGCTTGGCCTTGCATTTGTTTTCTGTTTACTGTGTTAGGATGTTAGTTAGGACCCCCTGACATTCTGTACATTGGCACTATGGGTGTGGCATGGGCCTTTGCCAGAGGACTGTAGGCCATTTGAGAGTGCTGCAGGCCATCTTTACCAGGCCAGTGCATTCTGTCACTCATACGTTCCCAGACTGCAAGCCAGTGGATTACCCTGGGGTGACAGTGGTAAGTGGTTGGGGTGTTCCTGTTAATCCTTCCTGTTCATACTGATCCATGAGTCGGGATGTATTCAGGTTGCTGCTTACAGCTAGGGACACACCTACATGGGACACCTATTCAGCATACAGCATCTTGTATGCATTCCCCTACAGAGATGGGTTAATGCTGTACTCATTCCCTACAGCAAGGATATGACCTGTGATAAATCTGTGGCTGATGGTGGGGTGAGCTAGGTGCATGTGTGATATGGAAGCTACTGGCACCTGACTTACAGATATACCTGGGACATTCCCCTTATGCTGCCTTGTGTGTGGACATGGGCAGCCTGCCATTACTTTATAACTGTGCCTTTTGTGGTCTTCCAGTGATTGGCCAGACTACCAGTATTTCATACTAGAGGGACAACTAATGTAATGCTAACCTCTATGTATAATTCCAAAGTTGTGTGCAGTTGACAGTTATTTTATATGCACACTGTGTAGGTTACTTCCACCTGTGTACTATTTCTATGTATGGGCCCCCATTCATGGCGTGTCCAGCTTTCTGATGGTGACAGATATTGGCATCTGGACAATGAGTATGTACAACTGCTGACATGAGTGTAGCTGAGAAGCAGTGTGGTTGGCACTGCAGTTGTTGGAACATGACCCTGTCGACCACAGTACTGCACCTAGGCCACTGAGATACAACCATCCAGGCCTACATGCTGACAACTTCCAGGCAATATTAAACACACAACAAACTTACCACACTGACCCCGGCATATTGTACACATGCAACAATGTAGCTTGGGACAGCTCTGGCAATCTGTGCTCCAGTGATATTACTCCTCAAACTTACATGTTACTGCATTTCTACATGGGACTGTGAGGGGTGGGATGCACACCTGAAGACTTTAAACATTTGCAATGACTGTACTGGTATTTCAGTTACTCTGTTGGCTCCCATTTCATATTGTATTGTAACCTATCATGCAGAAAGGAGGCATATCAGTAGAATACGTGTTAGATTTTAATGGCATAAATTTCACTTTCAGACTTCTTACCTTTCAGAACTAAAATGCAACTGCCAGACCTATTGTAGCATTTCTGTGTAGGTCTGGAGGGGGGATTCCAGCGTGCAGCTCGCGAGACATTTGCCTCCGAGCTACATCGCCGAAACCAAACAGCTGCATCAGCACTTTGCCGTAGTGCAGTGCCTGGTTTCACAGCTGCCACTATAATCTATGGACGAGCAGCTGCAGCCGTACGGGCTGCGTAACGCATTCCTTCTTCCTGTGCAAGGAATGCATTTATTTAATTATTTATTTATTGTGATGTCAGACTGACAACACAATAAATAAATAATTAAATAAATGCATTCCTTGCACGAGAAGGAATGCGTTACACAGCCCGTACGGCTGCAGCTGCTCGTCCATAGATTATAGTGGCAGCGGCTGTGCTGTTCAGGCACTTTGCACTACGGCAAAGTGCTGATGCAGCCGTTTGGTTTCGGCGATGTAGCTCGCAGGCAAATGTCTCGCGAGCTACACGCCGGAATCCCTGGAGGGGGCTGTTCTCCATTGCCATCATTTGGGGGCCTTAGCCCGGCCTTTCTTTATGGTCATCTACACCTGTCCTGTTGGGTGAGGCTGGTGGTGGGTATATGACCCTCATTGACATCCATCTGTGTGAACTATTGACACCCACAGTTATATGGGCCATCACATGTACTGTGCTGGGAGTTGTCACCTTGTGTAGTACTGCCTAATATGTTGATACCAGCATTTGTTATGGATTTCCTGCTGTCCCATATAACTGTCAGCTGTCTGCTGCTATCCCAGTCAGCCACCCTATTCCCTTGCATGCTTGCATCCATACCATACATACAACTATCAGAACATACTACTTCATTCAGTAATTGATAGGAAGGGTGACTTACTTTTTTGCTGGGCCAGTATTGAGGATGGTGCTGGAGGGTTGACTATGTCAGATGCATGTAGTACACTCCCTATACATGGTAAAGCACAGGTAGTGTTATGTTTGTCATCCCTTTTACTGTATGTGCGAGTCGGAGAGCGGTATCAGTTCCTGGGTCCCTACAGTGTCACTGTGTGTGCTATGCATTGCCTCTTTGCCAAGGCCTGGACATACTGGGCACACCTCTTTCTGCCTATAGGAGCAGGTTCAGAAAGTTCCTCCTCTGAGTCCCTCTCTGCCTGTACTGGCCTTGGTAACGGTGGGGGCGGGGGCTGTGTGGCCCTTCCCCGTGCTGTTCCTGGTGCAGCTGTTTCCGCAGGATCATATTGTGTAGCATGGCACATACTATGACCATTAGTGTACATGTAGCTGGAAAGTACTGCAAGGCTCCACTGGATATGTCAAGGCAGTTGAAATGTGATTTGAGCATCCCAAACACATGATCTGCAATGATCCTGGTTTGTGCGTGTGCCTCATAAATGGGTGTTCTTGTTTGGGTGTGTGTGCATTTCTGATAGGTGCATAGCCGGCATCCCCCACTAGATGACCATATGGAATGCCCCCCCTGGCAAACCCCTGATACAGCTGTGAGCAATGCCGGATGTGGGAGTTGTGGTAGCTTCCAGGGCTGCCAGCACACACATTCATGATAATGCCCTGGGCATCGCACACAACCTGGCAGTTGATGGAGGGGAAGCCCTTGCGGTTTATGTAGACCCTACCCTGCTTGCTGGGTGGTGCTTTGATGCAGATGCATGTGAAGTCTATAGCACCAACTACCTCAAGGTATTCTGCTATGTGGTGGAAGAGAAGCATACTTCTGGTCAATGCCTCACAGGTGTTGGGAAAATATATGTGCTCATTGGCATGTGGTGTCATGGGATCCAGGAACTGGTGGAGTACCCTAGATGCTGATGCCTGTTAGACCCCCATGACATTCCCAGTTGGTCTTTGGAAGGTACCTGTGGCTAGTATTCTTAACCCTAGACATACCTTAGTATCCATTGGGATGGGTTCCCCTCTGTTGGTTCTGTGTGTGAGGCTGGGACGGCACAGCTGAATGATTTGCTGTAGAATGTCCCTATCCAGCCTATAGCACTCCACTACCTCCAGCTCAGGTAGGCCCTAGTAGGTTACCCTGGGTCTGTACACTCCTCCTCACTGTGGGTCGGTTGTCAGCATTCTCCTCCTCACCACCCTCAGTCTCTAGCACATATTAATGGACTAAACCAGAAGCAGCCTCTAACATTTTTAGTTAGTTTTGCCAGTTAAAAATCTCCCATTTGTGTACACCAGTGGTGTAGAGTTTGTGGAAAAAAAAACAGTCTGAAAGGTGTTTGCATAGTTTATAGCTGTGTGCTGGGCTGCTGCATGTGTAATTGGCTGATTCTGATACATTCCATCTGCCAGCTATGCTAGTTCTCCTTGATTGCCTTCCTACTGTTGTTTCCCCTTCCCACTTCCTCACTATTTTAGCCCCGAGGAGCGCCGTGCACACCCAGTGCTGCGATTTCCTCTATTTTTTTTTCTGTTTATGTTTAAAACTCTGTGCGTGGCATGCACACCCATTTAGGCTATGTACACAGTGCTCAGGCACATCTGACACACCCCCTTCCTTAGTTGTGCTTAGCTAAGGGCAAACACAGGCCACAGAGCACTAATGAGCTTACAGCAAGCATGGCACACCCCCTTATGAAGTCATCCATCTCTTAGACTTGCACTGTTGTATTGCTGCACCTACACAGTTAGGTACAAGCTGACACTTTGAAGAAATATGTGATTCAGTATAGCTCCCCTCATTTGCATACCCCAGTGTGTAAGTCATTAGTTACTAGGACTAGCACTAAAACGGACCCTCTCCCCTTGACAACTAGTGCTCCCTGGTATTGTTTACATTCTGCATGCCATAGACTATAATGGCAAAATGCAGATTTAACTTAAAATTGAGTTTTCCCATTTTTTTTTATTTTCGGCACGATCCCATTTGCGTGCTGCTGCCCTATGCTGAAACAGCCGAGATCATCCAAAATAAAAAAAAGTTTAATTTTCATAATAATTAATCAATTTTTAATGCCAAGTGCCTTATATTTGGCCATTGGCATGTGTAATGTACATAATACATGCTTTTTCACAAGCTGTCATGCCTCCGTTTTGTCAGTTGCAGAAGTGTACTCAGTTATTTTCCAAATACATTTCTGCACTGACACTGTTCTAGCATGGAGACTTGGGAGCTTGTTGAATCGCTAAATTGCCTCATTTGCATGGTTTTCATGAGCCAGTTTTCCATGCTAGAACAGTGTAGGGCCACTCATGCACGTGAAAACGGCACTATCCTGAATTGCTCGGCGGCCATTTTCCATGCAGTAGCTACTACACTGTTCCTACATGGAAGTTTTGGCTTCCTAAATGCCAAGGCGAGTCTGTGTTGAGAGGCTTTCTGTATTTTCGAGTGAACTAATTACTACCTCTGAAAGCATGAAGGAGTGCAATTGTTTTATGACTTCCAGCATCTGTAAAAGATCTGAGGTCTATGTATTGTTACAGGTAGATGCTAAATACTGTCAGCTTCCAGTAGTGGGGGTTTCACCTGGGAACTAGAGTCAGATGACAAGAAATAATGTCATTCTGTAAGCTATGCCAGCATTAATATTTGAGATATTAATATGAGAAGTCTGTTAGTGTGACAAAGCATTCTGCATTCTGTCTTTTACCTGACAACAACTAGAAGATCCATTCACCACATCTGACTTTCTCTAATGAAGAAAGTTTCTAGGGAACAATATAATTTTCTTAAATACAGTCAGGAATATAGTGAAGTTTAATTTAGATATTTTTCTTTGTTTATTCGAGACTGTCCTTCAATATTGTTTTAAATATTTCCGGTGGTTTTGAACTCTGGTGTCACTGTGAATATATATTTAGTAGTGTCTTGTTCATTTATTATTTATTAAAGAAGTTGATAATGGGTTCTGGTGGCAGTGATAACTATGTTATATTCTAGGCAGAAAGGGGGGCATAGCTAGTAAACCTGTGCCAGCCTTTCCAAGGTGTGTGTGTGTGTGTGTGTGTGTGTGTGTGTGTGTGTGTGTGTGTGTGTGTGTGTGTGTGTGTGTGTGTGTGTGTGTGTGTGTGCGTGTGTGCACGTGTGGCTGCATGTGTCTGTGTGCATGTAAAACAAATCTCCAAGAGTGTGTGTGTCAGCTACTTGGGCAGGGACTTGAAGCATTGGGTGGGCAGAGAGAGTGTTGGAGAACTTGTCTTGGTACCTTGGCTAAGGACTCAACTCTATAGATGTGCCAGTGGGGAGTCTTATTGGAAATCTGGAGGAAGAGGTAGAGGAACCAGCCCCAGACTGACTGTGGTCTCTGTGTGCTTTTATGGATAATTGCACTTGATGCAGACAGCTACATCTGGAAATACTGTATGTGTACTTGCTATCCTCCCAGTGTACATCCCCCACTGGTGCCAGTGGTGAGGATTGAGGCTCCTTGATTGCTGGTCCAGTGGTAAGGCATCACAGTCATGTTATTAATAAGGCATTTTCCTATGGATACAAACTTCTCATAGGGTACTATTATGCATTTCCTGGCATTGAGTTTTAAACTGCTGCTCTGGCACCAGTTATTTTTCTGTGTTATCCCTTCTTGGAAGATGTTAGTGCCTTTGGGGATTCTCTGACTCCTCCTAGTGTGCAGTCGTCTTTAAATTACCATTGATGTTTGATGACAGATCCTCCAATTATTTTGTAGTGTTTGCAGTGATCTGATGTAAGAGGCACAGCTTGTAATCACTTGACAACTCACATCTATAAATATTTCAGGATCTGCTTGACAAATAGCAGCATCTGAAAATTCCTCCATTTTCTTGGTTATCACTTCATTATCAAATAGGCGAGACTGCCTGACAACTCACAACTTTGACTTGTTAGATTTTTAAAAGGACTGCTGCCTGCCATCACTAAGTCTGGGCTTTCATTCTGATAGTCCACAGCTGTCTTGCGAGACTTTACAATGTAGCTACACTTGCTGTGATCTTACTGTGATTTGTATTATACTTTTTATGCATGGCTATTTTTTCTTGTCAAAATAAATAGACATTAGCACCCTTGCTCAATGCTTTTTATGCATGGCTATTTGTTCTTGTCAAAATAAATAGACATTAGCACCCATGCTCAATGCTGAAGTAGTTCTGAAATGATAAATTTTTGAAAATACAGACCAGGTTTACTCTTTTATGTCATATTTAAATACATTAGTGTGATGATAAGAATTTGTATAAACAGCGACAAAAAAGAGACAGATCAAATAATAAGCTGAGCAACACTCCAGTGAACTGTGGAAACTCTTTTGAATATGGAAACATACTGGCAGCACTATAGGCTGTCCAGCAGTGATACTTTTGGCACCAAGTATGAGGTCAGAGAAAATATCTTACACTTGGAATGCATGTTTTAACTTGGACAATAAATCTGTCATATGGAACATGGCCTGTTCAATAAAGCTTTGGAATTACATTTCTTGTGTTTAGTTCTGACCTCTAAATCAGTGACTGATGTTTGCATGGTGGCAGCAGTTTCGTCAATGTGGTGTTCTTAGTCTGGTCAGGTAGCATCCATTTCTTTGGTGCACAGATCTTATCCTGAACTAGAATTCAGACAGATCACCATGGTTTAGTGTTGAACTCCAAGAAGCAAGCAGTGTTAGTCAAATGGCATTATTTACAGAAGTAGTGTTCCATATGTGGACAGGTTTTCACCACATTGTTCCAGTATTTACTGCAGAATTCTATCATAGAAAGCACAGTACTACTTGTTGAGATGTAGTACTCTAAAGATATGTGGCTAAATGGATACAGGAAACCTCACAGATCTGTGGCTCAGATTTGCATTAATTAGCCTCTCTTCAAAGTCCTTTCACACATACACACACACACACACACACACACACACACACACACACACACACACACACACACACACACACACACACACACACACACACACACACACACACACACACACACACACACACACACACACACACACACACACACACACCTGGAAATAAAGGTAAGCATGAATGAAGTCCTCATAGCTGTATGTATAGCAGCAGGCATTATGTACCTTACTTCTGCATTGTGCAAGGGTTCCAGAAAAATGTGACGTGCATAGTCCAATGAGGAATAATTCAATAAGTACCTTATAGGTTCATAGGTTCACAGGTAGGTGCAAGGCTATTGGATCTAGGGCCTATATAAGCCTAGCCAAATGGTACCCTGGCTTTTGCCACCCAAGAAAATTATTTTCCTGTGCCCCTGTCAAGCAGAGCCACAGAAGTGATCCCCGGGGTGAATTTCCTATCTCCCATCCAATCATCAAGATTTTTCTTGAAGAGTGCTAATGAGGAGATTGTTTGATATAGATAGGTGGTTTGTTCCAGAGTATGGGAAGTCTCTGAGACAGGAATATATCCCTCCAGCATGTTCTGTTTATTTTGGTGACAGGGCTTAGGTCCCTACAGCGTGTAGCTCGAAGGGATTGGTATTAAGTGGAGCATGTCCAACAGCTCTGGGCTTGACATAGCTTTGTATGTTAGGCAGAGATTGCCTCTGAGTAGGCAATATGCGACAGAGTAAAGCTGGAGTTTTTTTGAGACGGTCTGCATAGAGCATCTGTTTGAGGCCGGTAATCCTCAATGTGAGGTATTTCTGTGGCCTTTCCAGTTGTTGTAGATGTCTTGTGAGGTACGTACCAAAAGGGGCATTGCACTCTATAATGGGTCTAATGAGTAATGACTAGAGGGGAACAATGACCTCTTTTTTCCTGGATGAGAAACCTTTTGTGATGATGTGTGCCACGTAGAAGGATTTCCTGACTACTGTGGCAATGTGATTATCAAAGGAGATACTACTGTCCACCTGTGTCCCAGGGACTCTTATCACACTTTCACTGTTAAGTAGACTACCGCCTATGTGGCAGTTCATGGGTACAGAGTTTTTACCAAAAGGGATGGCAATGCACTTTTTACCTGCAGTAAAAGGTAGAAGCTGCATTGCTAACAAATAGCTGGCAAATGGATGATGCCACTGTATTTTTTCAGTTTTAATAGTGGAAGTGGAGGGCCAGGCAGAATAGACCTTGGAGCCAGATTTTGGTCCTTGGGTCACACGTTGGACATGCTTATATATACTTAAACTAATGGTAGCATAATATGGATTATATATGAAGCTAAGTACTGGGGATGCACAAGCCAGTGCATTTCTTTGTGCTAGTCCCAAGCCCGGATAAATGGGGAGGGTTGCGTCAGGAAGGGCATCCAGTGTAAAATTTTGCCAAACCATACATGCAGAAAACAGTGCAGAAATTCATACCGGCTCGTTCGAGGCCCGGGTTAATAATGACCACCACCAGTACTGTTGGCCAACAGGGTGCTGGCGGAAATTGGGCTACTGTTGGCAGAAGGAGTAGAAGAGGCAGAAGACATGCCCAAAGACAGGTAAAGGCTAGGACTGTGATAGTGAGGGTCAGAACTTTGAATGTTGGCAGTATGACTGGTATAGGGAGAGAGCTAGCTGATATGATGGACCGAAGGATGGTTGGTATATTGTGTGTGCAAGAGACCAGATGGAAGGGGAGCAAGGCTAGGTGTATCGAAGGCGGTTTCAAATTGTTTTATCATGGTGTGGCTGGGAAGAGAAATGGCGTAGGCATTATCCTGAAGGAACAGTATGGTAAGAGTGTTTTGGAGGTGAAAAGAGTGTTGGATAGAGTGATGTTTATGAAGCTGGAAATTGATGGTGTAATGATGAATGTTGTTAGTGCATAAGCTCCACAAGTTGGGTGTGCGATGGATGAGAAAGAAAATTTTTGGAGTGAGTTAGATGAAGTGGTGATGACTGTACCCAAGGGTGAGAGACTGGTGATTGGAGCAGATTTCAATGGGCATGTTGGTGAAGGGAACAGAGGGGATGAGGAAGTGATGGGTAGGTATGGTGTTAAGCAAAGGAATGCAGAAGGTCAGATGGTAGTGGATTTTGCGAAAAGGATGGACATGGCTGTGATGAATACATATTTTAACAAGAGGGAGGAGCATAGGGTGATGTACAAGAGTGGAGGAAGATGCACACAGGTGGATTATATCTTATGTAGCAGGGCCAATCTGAAGGAGATTGGAGACTGTAAAGTGGTGATGGGGAAAGTGTAGTTAGACATCATAGGATGGTGGTTTGTAGGATGACATTGGTGATTAAGAAGAGGAGGATGAGTGTGAGGGCAGCACCAAGGATCAAATGGTGGAAATTGAAAAAGGGTAATTGTGAGGTGATGTTCAGGGAAGAGTTAAGACAGGCACTGGGTGGCAGTGAAGAGTTACCGAATAGCTGGGTAACTACAGCAGAGCTAGTAAGAGAGATGGCTAGAAAGGTGCTTGGTGTGACATCTGGAAAGAGGAAGGAGGACAAGGAGACCTGGTGGTGGAATGAAGAAGTACAGGAAAGTATACAGAGAAAGAGGTTGGTGAAGAAGAAGTGGGATTGTCAAAGAGATGAAGAAAGTAGACAAGAATATAAGGAGATGAGGTGCATGGCAAAGAGAGAAGTGGCGAAGGCTAAGGACAAGGCGTATGAAGAGTTGTATAAAAGGTTGGACACTAAGGAGGGAGAAAAGGACCTGTACCAATTGGCTAGACAGAGGGACCAAGCTAGTAAAGATGTGCAGCAGGTAAGGGTGATAAAGGATAATGAGGGAAACGTACTCACAAGCAAGGAGAGTGTGTTGAGCAGATGGAAAGAGTACTTTGAGGGGTTGATGAATGAAGAGAATGAGAGGAAGAGAAGGTTGGATGATGTGCGGATAGTGAATCATGAAGTGCAGTGGATTAGCAAGGAGGAAGTAAGGATAGCTATGAAGAGGATGAAGAAAGGAAAGGCTGTTGGTCCCGATGACATACCTGTGGAAGCATGGAGGTGTTTAGGTGAAATGGCAGAGGAGTTTTTAACTAGATTGTTTAATGAAATCTTGGAAAGTGAGAGGATGCCTGAGGAATGGAGAAAAAGTGTTTTGCTACCAATTTTTAAGAATAAGGGTGATACGCAGAGCTGTAGTAACTACAGAGGGATTAAACTCATCAGTCACAGCATGAAGTTACGGGAAAGAGTAGTTGAAGCTAGGTTAAGAAGGGAGGTGATGATTAGTGATCAGCAGTATGGTTTCATGCCAGGAAAGAGCACTACAGATGCAATGTTTGCTCTGAGAGTGTTGATGGAGAAGTACAGAGAAGGTCAGAAGGAGTTGCATTGTGTCTTTGTGGATTTAGAGAAAGCTTATGACAGAGTGCCTAGAGAGGAGTTGTGGTATTGTATGAGGAAGTCGGGAGTGTCAGAGAAGTATGTAAGAGTGGTGCAGGATATGTACGAGGGTAGTGTGACAGTGGGGGTCTGCGGTGGGAGTGACAGATGCGTTTAAGGTGGAGGTGGGATTACATCAAGGATCAGCTCTGAGCCCTTTCTTATTTGCAATGGTGATGGACAGGTTGACAGACGAGATCAGACAGGAGTCCCCGTGGACTATGATGTTTGCAGATGACATTGTGATCTGTAGTGAGAGTAGGGAACAGGTGGAGGAGACCCTGGAGAGGTGGAGATATGCCCTAGAGAGAAGAAGAATGAAGATCAGCAGGACTAAGACAGAATATATGTGTGTGAATGAGAGGGAGGATAGAGGAATGGTGAGGATGCAGGGAGTAGAGGTGGCGAAGGTGAATGAGTTTAAGTACTTGGGATCAACAGTTCAGAGTAATGGTGAGTGTGGAAGAGAGATGAAGAAGAGAGTACAGGCAGGATGGAGTGGGTGGAGAAGAGTGTCAGGAGTGATTTGTGACAGACGAGTACCAGTAATAGTGAAAAGGAAGGTCTACAAGAGGGTAGTGAGACCAGCTATGTTATATGGGTTGGAGACAGTGGCATTGACAAAAAGGCAGGAGTCAGACCTTGATGTAGCAGAGTTGAAGATGTTAAGATTTGCACTGGGTGTGACGAGGATGGACAGGATTAGGAATAAGTATATTAGAGGGTCAGCCCAGGTTGGAAGGTTTGGAGATAAAGCCAGAGAGGCAAGATTACATTGGTTTGGACATGTGCTGAGGAGGGGTGCAGAGTATATTGGGAAAAAGATGCTAAGGATGAAGCTACCAGGTAACAGCAAAAGAGGAAGACCTAAGATAAGGTTTATGGATGTGGTGAGAGAGGACATGCAGGTGGCTGGTGTGACAGAGCAAGATGCAGAGGACAGGAAGAAATGGAAACAGTTGATCTGCTGTGGCGACCCCTAACGGGAGCAGCCGAAAGAAGAAGATATGAAGCTAAGTGCAGATCACACATATTTTGTGCAGGGAAAACAATTACAAAACTATATGAGTGCACTTGGAAAAGATGTCTAAATCAAAAAGGGAATTTTAGAAAGTACTGTACTTATACGTAACCATAGTATACATACTTTATACATGGATTTCTTTTTGTATATTAGAAGCATTACAGGTGAGCCTTAGATGAGTCACAAATGTGCTCTTGGAAGTAAAGGAATTATGCTGGCAGGTTTAATTGAAAATATTTCTGTTAAACTTTCACTAAGAGCTTTGAAACACTAGATGATGAACTAATTAGATAACGACTATGCTATTTTAAAGTTTCAAATGGATCATGGGATTGTCTGCAATACTGTTCTGCATCAAAGTGCCTAACATTCTGTTTTACACTGATAAAGGAAATCGATTTTGCAATATGCATGTACATTATTATTCTAGTTAATTTCTGAATAGCAATTGAAACTTATGGGTTGCTACCTCACCCCAGCAAACTGCCAGGTGCCATTTGCAATGGAATATATTCTAAATATGGAATTAAAAATGCAGCCAAGACTTATCCCTTTATCTGCATTCATATGTGTTAGCATACATAATCATAGGTTTAAAAACATATATTTTTTGAACTATATATATATATATATATATATATATATATATATATATATATATATATATACCACATATAGTATTTTGTTACTCATTTTGTATTATTGGTTCTGTTCTTAATGTTCTGTAAAAACCAAGTGAAAGGCAATTGGCTTGTTTCTCCTTCAAAACTGCCAGGCTTGCCCATCTCAAATTTTAATGCAACATATTTCAACCAAACTATTTCCAAAAAATTTGCATTTACTAGTGTAAATCAAAGATCGACGCATATGTCAGCTGATGAAAACAGGTCAGCAGCTAAAAAAACACAATTTGAAACAAACTTCAGTGAGATAACCCATTAGTACTGGAATAAAGAACAGTAATGAAGGGCATCCAAATCTGAGGAAGCAATGGGTACCTGCAGTAGCCAGTAACATTTTATTCTGCTTTTGACACAGCCATAGAATTATCTATTAAGTCAGCCCTCTGAAATGCAGTTAATCCCAACAAACCACTTTCAGCATCCAGCACATTTGGGTGACAAAATGTGATATTTACAATATTTTATATCTACAGCATGAGACTAAGAAGGATAACTAATACCCTCTGTCAATAAACTAACTAATCAGTTTCCCTTTTTTTTAACTAAAGGAGATTTTTTGCTGAATTATCTTGATTTTTCTGTTGTTTTACATTTTAAGGTATTTTGGATATAGTTACTTTTTCTGCTATATTTAAAGGAAAGTTAGAAAATACATTTTCTCCTTAAATATGAGGACTTAGGACATGCATTCTTTGTCATGTGTTCTAACATGACATAGCTGCCCAAATCATGACTACACTAATAATGGGGATAGGCAGAATAGAGTAACGTTCATCACCCTCCTGTTTGTGGTCACCATTCTGGGTTCCTTTCCACATTAAGTAAGCTCTCTTCCAAAACCGACATAGTAGTTTCCTGATCAAATTTCCCCTAATTAGTATAAATATCAATACAGGGCTTCAGTGAAAACACAACAAATGTCTAGAGAGGCCAAACTGTTTAATAAATCATAAATCAATTAACCAATCACTTGGTCAGTCAATCTATCAATCAATAAATGTGTCTGGAAGAATTGTCTGTAATCATCTGAAATGGTTTCAGTTCTCAGTCTAAGAGGGGTTTAGATATAGATGCACTACTTCCTCGACTTCATTTATGAGAAAATAAAACTATTTTATATCCTTTCAGTTATGGCTAATGTAATATAAGGATATATTGACCTTATTTACTGAGAAAATATGCAATTTACTTAATTAATTTCATCTATACTCTATACAGAATTCTCAAGCAATCTAGAAATCTGAACAAGAAGTATGTAAAGGACTCTGCTTCACTGGTCTGCTTCTACCTTTTAGTGGTAGGTAGTTGGCTGTCCCCATGAAATGTTATTATGTGTCTTTTACTGTGCTGAAAGCCAGAAGGACAGAGTACAATAGGATCATAGGATCATAGGAAGTTACTAGGATATTGATGCTGAGGCCCTTACAAGTGTAGCCAAAAATTTATTCCATGTTCCAACAAGTCAGCACCCTATGCCACTGTCCAGCAGGGACATAGGTGGAATCCCAGGGGTGTATTTTCTGTTCCACATTCAGTTATCCAGGTTGCAATTAAAAAGGTTTAATGAGGTACTCTGCTTTATGTGGAGAGGGAGTCTATTCCGCAAAAGGAGGAGTCTCTGGGATACAAATCTGTCCCACAAATAGGTCCTTTTGATGTCACAGACCAGGCTGTGGTCTCGTGTGTGGGTTACTTGAGTGGAGCATGACTTGTAGATATGCAGCAGTCCCATCAGGCAGGGTCTGAGATTGCTGCGTATGCCAGACAGAGGTTATCTCTGAGGAGTCTGTAGGAGACTGATAGAGGAACAGGGCTTTTAGCCTATCTGTGTAGGGTAGATGTTTGAGGCTCTGGATTCTCTGGATGAGGAATCTCTGTTGTCTTTCTAGCTGTTGCATGTGCTTTGCGAGGTACATGCCGAAAGGGGCATTGTATTCAATAATCGGTCTTATAAGGGAAGAATATAGGGATGTTATTACCACCTTGTCCCTGGATGAGATACCCTTACTAATAAGGTGTGCCATGTAGAAAGCTTTCCGTACAATGGAGGCAATATGATGGTCAAAAGTCAGTTTGATATCAACCTGGGTTCCCAAGTCCCTCACAAGTGATTGCATGCTCAGTGCCTTATTATCAATGTGATCATTTTTGGGGACGTCATTCTCCCCAAAAGGGATGATGATGCATTTTTTGTCATTCAGTTTGAGGCCATGTTTCTGGCACCAGTCATTTGCTTGGGTGAGACTCTCTTGGAGAATGTCCACATCACTAGGGGAATTGATGACAGCACCAAGCTTGCAGTTATCTGCAAATTTGGTCAGCCATAGCTCACTAGATTTGGCCTGCACCTCTGAGTAGTATATCCCCAACAGCAGAGGCCCCAAGACTGATCCCTGGGGTACACCACTTGTTATGGGTCCACTACTTGAGGTGGCTTCCCCTATTTTGACTAGGTGAGTTCTATCAGTAAGCCAGTTTGCTACCCATCTGGTAACATATGGATTGATGCCTAGTAGAGAGAGTTTATCTATTATACCTGAGTGGAGAATAGTATCAAAGGCCTTGGCCAGGTCAAGGTAGGTGGTGTGCACTGTCTTCCCCTCGTCTATGGCCTTGGTGACTGTCTCAAAGAAGTTGACCATATTTAACAAGCATGGCCTCCCTTTGACAAAACCAAATGAGCTCCATGATAATCCGCTCCATGGCCTTGCAGATCAGGCTAGTTAGGCTGATGGGTCTGTAATTTCCTGGATCTGTGGATGCTCCACCTATGTGAAAAAGGAAGACAGTAGCTGTCCTCCACTCCGATGGGACAAAGCCGGTACTCAGGCTTTGGTTGAATAGGGTGCCTAATGGTGCTGCAAGTTCCTGCCTGAGTTCATTTAGAATGCAGCTGTGATGTTATCAGGTCCCATGGAGGCTGTATTTTTTGCCTTTGAGAGGGCAGTGATGACTTGCTCCCTAGAGATAAAGGAAGGGGAGCAGGTACTAGGGACGTCCTGTTTCACTGATGGGAGGAGGGACAGAGGAGTGAACATTTCACTGAATCTGTCTGCCAGCAGGTTGGCTATATCTACAAGGTTTGTGTATGTGGTGTCTTTGACCACCAGTTTTGAGCAGATCTGGGTGCTTTCCTTGAGATTGTGGACATATGTGAAGAAAGCCCTATGATTGTCTTTAGTAGATGTGACCAGTATGGACCTGAAGTTTGCTTTGGAGGATTTCGCCAGTGCTCTTATTTGCTTATTCAGGCTAAGGAGAGATTGCTTCCGATTAGACAACTGATCCTTTTTGGTCCTGGACAGCAATTTTTTTCCTTTTATCATAAAGTTTATTTATTGTAGATGTCCACCAGACAGGTTTACTCTTCCTTTTGGAGGAGGATTTTGTCCTGTGTGGTATTCCTGATTCTATGCAGCTATATAAATGCCCATATAGTACTTTGGTGTAAGTATAGACATATGAGCCAGTTTCTGTGCAGGGGGAGGGGGCTGTTAAACTGTTTATACCTTGCTTCAGGAGGTTGTTATCAGCTTTGGAGAAGTTTTTTGTTTGACCCTAGCTGGTGGTGGGGGGATTGAGGGAGATGGTGACTTTGAAAGTGACTGCTTTGTGGTCGGATCTTACCAGGGATGATGACACTGTAGGGATGATGCAGTGGTTACTCATGTTGGTTAATACCAAGTCCAAAATATTTTCACCTCTTGTGGGGGTGTGAACCAACTGGTCCAAGGCATTTGCATTGATAAAATCAAGGAATCTCTGGGCATTTGTGTTTTGGCATGGGTATTTCTTCCAATCTATGGTTGGATAGTTAACGTTGCCCAGGATCAGGGTAAAGGGTTGAATCTTGATAGATTCAAAGAGGTCCAAATAGGTGGAGTGGACATCTTGAGTCAGAGTTGGAGGCCTGTAGCTAGCTATGATTTGAATAAGGGTCTTTTCAATTGTTAACTGCACCTGGAGTATTTCCTGTGCATCATACTGTTTTACCAGCCTAGAGGTGTGTATGTCTTTTAAATATATTGGAACTCCACCTCCTTTTGTTTTGCTGCCCACAGCTTGAGGTCTGAATGAATGATAGGATGAATAACCTGGTATGGTTGGGGTGCTCTCTGTAGCTTTGTACCACATTTCTGTGACTGTACAAATGCCAGCTTTTTCCATAGTTAAGAAAGATTGCAATGAGTGCAGTTTCATGTTTAGCAGCATGACCTTTAATTTATGTTTTGATGAAATTTTCATGTTGGTAGTTTTGACCTCATGGCATTGCCTAAAAAAGGCAGTATGGGGGAGAGAAGAGACTTTGCCAGGAACCTGAAGCCCAAGGGAGACAGATGAGGCCATCTCTGTCATCCCAGGCTGTCAGGTACTGGATCCCCTTTGAACAGCACCAGAAACTAAGCCAGTTGTTAAAGTCAATCATTTTCTGTTTGTATTGAGGCATCATTCTGGATGACGGCAGAATGCTGCTTAAGGCTAGGGACATACCTGCCTGGGACACGTACTCAGCAAGCTCGATCATGCCTCTCTTCATATAGTCCAGGGAGGTATGTCTCAAGTCATTCACTCCAGCATGGACTATGACAGAGTCATAATAGTACCTGTTGAGAAACTTGAGTGCATTGGTGATATGATGGATTCTGGTACTCAACAAACAACTAACCATGACTTTCTCCTTATTCAGCCTGGTGAGGGGCACATCTGTGTGTCTTACAATGAGTCTCCTATGACTAATATGTTGGGTTTATGTTTAGGTCTTAGTGGCTGTGAGACACAGGTGTGTGGACTATGTATTGCATCTTGAGCCCGGATTCTTTGCAAGTAAGTATGAGACCCCCTATGTCTGAATTAGAGTTATGCCTGACCTTTGTAGGTTATAAGAAGAAACTAATGTGGGACGTGGACTGCAGTATTTGGATGATGATTTGACTTAGGTAATTATAGTTTGAAAGAATATTCTTATTGCACAACTGGACATCACAGTTTTACTGATTTATTTTGAAAAACTGACTTACCAGTATAGCATAGGCATATTGAGTAAGTGCTTGGCATAAAGAATGCATTCATGGATACTAGATACAGATAACTTATTGTTTATAAAAGAAAAATGCAAACAAATACATAACAGGTTGCTATGATTATAGACAGTTTATATATAATAAATATATAAGATAATAATATATTAAATGTCAGTAGAGATGCATGCATTTATTTAGAAAGTGACAGTGAGAAAGTGATAGAAGAAACGACTGACTTTCATATGTATGTCTATTGTAACTGCAAAGGACTGTACACGTGCAAGTTACTGTCAGTTTATATACTTTAATTTTCACCAAGCCCACTCATGATTGCTGTATTCTTTGTATCTTCAGATTATTGCCTGAAATTCTGAAATACCCTTTATGAGGTGATGAACATTGCTGCAATGAAACCAGGATGTCATTTGCTGTTATCATTTTCCCACGTTACTGAAAGAGTAGGTGGCATGCTTTAGCTCTAGTCTTGCTTCTCTTCTCATCAACATGGACTACAAAGCCAAAAAAAGTCATCTTAAATTATATTTTATATTGGGATTGAGAACAGAAAGAATGAAATGATTTGTACAAATCCTTTTTAGTGCACTATTAATCCACTGACTGCCTTTTGAATTAAGCATAATGCACCCATTTTTCCTTTAGATTGCTTGCTGCACTTTAAATGCCCTATGACCATAGGTGATTTCACAGACAATAATTGTACTAAAAGCTTTTTACATCTTTTCTTGCAGGCACCTGCTGTTATATGATTTTTCTCATCTATTGTAAAACAGCAGTCATTTCCAGTTTTCAAACAATACTAAAAACTTCCATAAAATCCTTTGATTATGATGGCTCTACTGTTTTTAAAAATAACTGCAATTTTTTTTCTTATAGTGTGGAATTATAAAAAAAAGGATGCGCTACACCAGCAGACAAATGGAAACACTAATCCTTTTCAGAATACATTGTATCACACATTGTTTAATAACATGCATTCAACTACAAGTTATGAACTGGGAGACCTCAACTAAATCTTTTGAATTTCACAGGGCATCATATAAGCACAGCGCTGTCCAGTGAAGCACAAACCAAAGTCTATTATCATTTTAGTTAAAAGAGTGCTTTTGTACAGAGATTATTTCTCAGTTCTCTCAACACGTCCACTAATATCCTTAACTTGCTCTTGTTTGTAGTTTTATGTCATCAGCTAGAGGCAAGGTCTTAACTGCCTGTGTCATGCTCTCTGCGGCAAAAGTCTTGGTCTTCCTGCTATCTTCCCTGTTTATACAACAGGAAGTGATTATTGGCATAGCGTTAGAGGGTCTGCAGGTGTGCTGCATGTGTGCTACAGGTGTGTTTTTCCTTTCTGCTCATGAAAGGAAAAATGACAGTGTGAGAAGACAAACAGAATGCTTACAGTCTCAGCAGTGGAAATAAGCATTTAGTATTGCCTAACTGTACCAGAATGAGGACAATATATTGTATCATATCGGAAAAAAATGATACATTGTCAAATGTTTATAGAATGTAAATAGGTCCTGAGTTATTATCCCCATGTGTTTTTAGCCTCAACAAGCTGCATCCATTTAATATGTGGGCAGCAACTGTACCAAACATTGCAGGAATTAGGTTCATTCATGAGCAGGTAATTAACTGACCATTCACGTTACAGATATTGCAATAGCTGCCTAAGCAATATTGAGTCATATTGCATTACACATGCCCCATAGCTTTATGGGATTCGTAAGAGAACATTGCTCTGTACATTATATCGCCCCTTTACTAACCCGCATGCTTTCCCTTTTCTTGCTAGCCTTTCAATCAGTAAACCTCATCCATGAAGTATTCCTGCATTTTTCATTTCATACTCTATGTTTTTTCTTCCAAATAAATCTTGACTGTATATACTGAAAAAATGCTTCAGCGAGTTTGTATATTGTGTGTTATAATTTTATTGTTTATTTTTTCATGTAGCCATATCCTGAACTTTTTTGTAGAGGCAATAGTCACTATAATCAATATAAATTGTAATCTAACTTTACTGTTTATTGTTTATCTTTCATGTACCCATATATTGCACTTTTTGTTGTGGTGAAAGTCTCTGTAATCAATGTAAATTTGTAATTTTGCTAATGTGCTTCTTGAGCTTTTCTCCTTGGGGCTCTGCTGAAAATGTGCACATGCCCAGTTGAACTTTCCCAGTAAACAAATGTCAAATAAAATAAAATAAATCAAATAAATTTTATTTTATTCAGAGCAAATATATATAGCACTGTACATTATATAAAGCCATTCTATACTTTGCCATATTATACAACACTGTACTGTATTACAGTATGCTATACTACAGATTAAAAGGATCACATTACATGACATAACAATAATTTGATGTTGATACTGTCACAGCATATATAACAGTGCATATAAATACATGTATTTAGAATCAATAGTAACTAGGCTGCAGCATTTACTCAGCCTTTGTTATCAGAGAAGGAGGAAAACTCATTCCACTTAGCCAGCTTTCCAATTCATCTACCAAATCTGGATATTTTACAGTCACTATTAGATGATGATGTGTGTCACTGTAATCTCCTTGGTCACATCTGCTAGTTGGTCAACATCAGGTGTAATGTCAAAGTCAAGTCCTGCAATTGAAAAAATGTCCATGTCAAGCCCTGCCACTGAAAGATTAGCTGCTATACTGCCAAAGTCTGAATTTATATTAAACTCACTCTGAGGAACAGTCAGTCGCTGGATTAGTTAAGTGCACCACTTCCAAGCTTGAACTGTCCCTTGTTGGCAGTTTCTCAATCATGAGATTGTACCAAGTTGAAAACAGTCCAGTCACATGCAAATGTTCACTATTATGCCTCAGACTTAAACTTTCTTTTACCTTGACAGTGTTGGACCTCAGAGTACTTGCCTGACCTATTATAATAGATTATTGTTGCTTGAATTGTTGTTAACTAGCTTTTGGATTCTAACAATTTCTCCAGGTCTTAATATAGGAAGGGTCGGCCATACACATAGGTCAACTAGGTGGCCGCCTGTGGCTCCATGCTTTTAGAGGTTTGCTTTCCATATTTATTCATTACATTTTTTCTTTGCTATAAAAATGAATAAATAAATACATAAATTAATGAATAAATAAATAAAGACATCCTGTTAAAACAAAATATGCCCATGGTGTTGTGGGTGCCTCAGCAGAGATGTGCACTGCTTGACTTGCCCATTCAAGTCACATCATGTTAGAGCTGAATATTGTAAGGTCTTGGAGCAGAGATCTTGCAATGTTTAAATGTAGGTGAAAAGCCTTTCAAAAGTCAGTTTGCATTTTCTGAATGATGAGTATGACTCTCTGATGCACGGCTTTACTGACTGACTGTAATGTTCAGCAATATACCAGGAGATCAAAACTTTTAAGAGAGACACAGGTAAAAATACAGAGACAAAATTGAGGATTTTCTGCATAATTCCAGACAGTTGAGAAGAGGTATATTGTGACTAAAGACACTGAAATAATTGTCACTATTTTTACAGTGGTGCTCACAGTGATCAAGCAGATAAGTTTGGCAATATATCTGTCATTGTGATGAAGCAACTTGGAATACTTTAATGTGTGGCAACTTCTTTTTGTGGAGGTGAAATAATATTGCAGCAACTTCTTTTTGTGGAGGTGAAACAATATTGGATAGCAAATGAGTGTCATGCCTATAACTGTGGGATGGGGGATGGGGTTGGCTGGGTGAATTGAACTGATTCTCTTGATGTTTTCTAACTTTAAACAGTCAATATCTGGTTTTAAATGACTAGTGAGTATTTGTGAGAAGATGGAGTACTTAGCCGGATACTCGATAGGCACAGGCAGAATATGCATAATTGTTGGGGCTGTCTGTGGAGGAAAATTACTTTCTGTTTGCTGCTCTTGCTTACTTTTCTGTCGTAGGGCTAACGTGAATTATGTGAAGCAAAGTGCAATATTCTAATGTGTAGCAACTGTTTGGAACAAAGGTGAAATATATTATACAGCCATCCTATTTGATCCCAATAAAACATTTGAATTGTACTTAGAAGTGACTATAACTGCTTGGGAGGTGCCTGGATAGAAATAACTGATCCTCTTGTCACTTGTTCAGTTTAACAGTCATCTCTCAAAAAAAAATACCCAGACTTTCACATCTTCTGGAGGCTGGTGGCCTCCCATAAACCAAGGCTGTATTAATGGAATTTGGCATGGGCTTAGTTATTGCCTTTGTCCTGAACTCCGTCTAGTCTAAAACCAGCTCTGCTGATATGTGTACAGAGAAGGCTGCTGTACTTTTGTGGGGAGCTAGGGATGGTGTCATTATTTTTTTAACATACTTTCCAAATCCCAAAGTACACTATATCTTGTGTTGGGCTGGGGACAGTATGTTCATTATTTGTTAAATTGTCCTCACGACCTTTGGGGGGGGGGTGCAGAGAGTCATTATAGCTTGTATATGGGCACTGTAATATACAAGTTGAAAGCATTATTGTAATCATTCTTTTTTTTTCCGTTTCCTCACAATCAAACATTTGATGCATATATAAATGGCTCTTTTTTGGGGAGTAAGGACTCATGCTGTTCATATACATCTCACAGTAAATATGTTCTCTATGTTTTTTTTTAGTTCTGACATCCAAAGAGTACCCAAAACATGGCTGTCTTTAAGGATGGGGGGGGGGTGATGAGGCATTCTGCATACATATATGACAGAAGCAGCTTGAAATGTATGATTGTGGGCATTTGTGCCTTAATTTCCATTTCTATTTACACTAGAGGGGGATAGACAAAGTGATTACATATTTTGAGGGGAAGCAGATACCATTCCTACATTTGATTTATGTATCCTCACAAACATTTGTCTTCTCAGTTTATTGTGAACTTGCATTGTCAGTTGTGCGACAGGTAGCACACACGCATTTAATGCAGAAAGATCTGAAGGCTGTGAGTTTTCTTTCCAATCCACGTGATTGCATTGTTAACACAGCAGTGCAACATTAGGCGGTGCTGCACTCCTGTGTATGCATGTCATCTTTTGGATAAGATGTTAAACTGAAACCCCATCTGCCTGAGCTGGTGGTACCTCAGGTGGATGTAAACAATCCCATAATACCTATCAAAAAGAATAGGGAAACTTCCCCAGTGCCTTGGTTAAACTTCCCCAGTAGTAAAAATACTACATAAGGTCTTACCCGAAAGGCAACTAGTCAATTGGGACTGCCCCACCCAACAAAGGATAAATAAAATAAATAACTACATTGTGTTTGGTCAGCTGAAAGCGTTGAACTTTGGATACAACTTATTTCTTTCTTGTAATAAAAAAGTAACATTGACTTTATGTTCCTTCCTCATTGTTTTTGCCCAGGCTATCATTGGATCAAAAGGTTGATAGAAAGCTCTAAAATGCACCTCAGAGCATCTATAACCCCCTGGTCTCTGGTGCCAAGCAGCCCCAGACTCCTAGATTTATTTAGTTACTACAGTGTAGTCTTGGTCAGTTTGGGTTTTTGAAAGGATGCATGAAAAAACATAGTTGAAGAGTTAGACTGAATTTCTTTTCTTAATCACTGTTTTTATTCAGGACATCATTGAATAAAAGATTATAACAGATCATCTAGAACATTTGTGACTTCTGGAGGCCATGTAGTGCTGGTTAGTTAAGATTTGAAAGGATTAAGAAAAAACAAAGTTGAAGAGTAAGACATTTCTTTGTTTGATCATGGTTTTTATTCAGTCCATCAGTGGATGAAAAAGGTTGTTAACATTCTAAAGTGTACCTCAGAATATTTAGAACTCTCATGGCTTCTGGGGGTCACCTGCAGCTTAATGCACTTGTTTTCTCCATAGTTATCAGAGGGCAGTCTTGCTTAGACAGAACATGGGAAATGAATGAATGAATAACTGCAGGAAAAAAAAAACACTGAAGATTAAGACAACCAGTGAGAAATAGGAAGAAAAAAGTAATCTGAATGGTGTGGGTAGGCCAGAATAGGAGAGAAGGGCTGCTGGCACCAGGTGATGTGTGTCAGGTGTAGGGTCAATGGGCAATGTCATGGAGCCCTTTGCCTATGGTGTCAGTTGACCTAAGGTTGGCCCTGAATGTAAGGAATGTCTTTGTGGATCTTTAATATTAACACTTCTGTTTTAATTGAGGTTTTTGCTAGGCTGATTGTACATTCAACATTTTCTTTTACTGAAGAAGACCAGAAGATGTTGACAGCTTTCATTTCCCATTCTTCCTCATCAACAACTGTGAAGGTGAAAGTCATAAGGGACGTAGTGGTACTTCTGTATGTATGAAGAGAATGGTAACGGTATTATTTGGATTTGGCAAAATATGTTTCGTGATGTGTTTTACTGTTTGAATATTTCTCTTTATTAAATCATTGGAATAGGGCTACCTTGGTGAAGGTGTGATATGAAAGTGATGATGTATGAAACTCTTGTCTAACAAACTGTAGGCCATTACCATAGAAGACCATATCAGGAGAACCATGGCATAAAAGGGTAGATTTCATCAAGGTGTGACAGCTAACGAAGAAGTATCTTTTAATTAGATGATGCCAGGATATTTTAGATAGGATGGAACACATTTTTTGTCATCCTGCCATTCTGTTAGGTACCATAGTTTCAATTGTTTCACACCTAGCTTGAGTGGAATTTCACACCTCCTGAAATCTGTAGAGTTCCTGCCTGGACATCTTTCACCTGAGATAAAATCATGAGACTACAAATTTTCAACCTACTTGAAAACAAATGTATATATATCTCAAAAATTATATGAAATACAAAAAAAAAAGATGAAATGCAAAAGTTACTCAGTGCACAGTCCTATTTATAATGGTGAAATTAATACGTCAGCTGGACCTAATGGTAATTTCAAATTGAACAAGTAATTTGATTATATGTAGAATTAATTATTATAATTATTCCTGTTTGTATTATACTAACTTACCTTTAGTTTCTCTATAAACTTGTTACATTTCTTTAACTGTTAAATTATTGTCATGTAACTTGTATCGATCCTTAAACATTGTTTTCATATTATGTCTAATTTGGTATAATTATTTAAACTATTTTTTGTTTTTTATATTATTTTAAAGACTGTAAAATTATTGCTCATAAAATATTTTGTAGTACTGTGGGGCTTTTCTCATCAGGCCTCCACTGAAAATGGGCTTTTAACCTATTGGACTTTTCCTGGTAATCAAATGTCAGTAGATAAATAAAATAAATCCATATATTAATATCTCTGTAAACATGGTAGATAGACCCCAACTATCAGTGTGACTTTTGTTCACACAGATGTGCTCTTTATTTTTCTGCAAAACAGTTTCGTAGGTGTCACTGCATTTTTTTATATATTACAATAATTCTGAGTGATATGCATATGTGCATTTTGAGTGGACAAACACATATGAATATCTACAAAGCTGTACATGTTATAAACCAACTATTAGTCCACAATTTTTCAGCAGTGTGTATACATTTATTTGATAGCATGGTGTATCATATAAAAAACCTCTGGTTTGAGTTATTAAAATAATTATTAACATATGACATATGTTCACAATTTTTCTGGAAAATAATCCAGATTTTCTGTGGTATAGCATACCCCTCTTGTCTAAGAAGCCATTCCTGACATCTGTGGTGACTGGGCATGTGAAATGATGTTCTGTAATGCATCGAAGTGGACAATACCTGAGATAGTTACAGAAAGATGATATTTGTGCAAATATGCATATTGTATTACTAAACAAGTTTAAATATCTGCAGCTCTGTGGCAGGCAAACCACAGATATCATTCATAACTTTTGTATCATTATGCAAGCTTCCATTAGAGGGCATATATTACAACATCAAAAAGACCAGCGTTCGAATGACTTAAAAATCGAAAATGCCGTACCTTGAAGTCACTTTTGTGGGGGAATGTGCCCCCACACTGCCTGCTAATTATATATACTAACTCCAAGATCACACTACAGTGAGGAAAGGGCAGATTTTCTAATCTTCACTGTACCTGCGATCTCACAAAAAGCACATCGATGAACATTTTCTATATTAAAGCCATTCGATCTTCAGCCTCTTCGATTTCATAATAGGAACACTCCATTAGATACCATGGAGTGCCATAAACATACCTCCTTGTTCAGTTATTAGTATAATTATGACAATATGACATAAAGTAATAATATGTTGAGGACAGCTCACATTTTCTCTGGTACAGAGTATCTTATTTATCTGAGAAGCCATCGTGACTGTGCATGAAAAATGCCATTACACAATGCATCCAGCTGCACAATGCATGATGATTTGCATAAATATGAAACTTATGCATATATGTCCAGTATATTTTATTACTAAACAAATATAAACATCTGAAAACTGGTAGTAAGCAGACAGCAGATATTGGCGGCAACTTATGTAAGAATACGTGAGATTTAATTTGATACCATGAAGTGTCCTACATACTCTGTCTTGTTCAGGTTATTGATGTATACAAATATCTATCTATCTATCTATCTATCTATCTATCTATCTATCTATCTATCTATCTATAAATATATCTATATATCTTGCTCATGATATGTATATAAATATATATATATATATATATATATATATATATATATATATATACACACACACACACACACACACACACACACACACACACACACACACACTAAAATGGCACATATTCATAATTTGGCAGAGAAAAAAAATCAAACTTTATCACTTACTGACCTCTGCATTTGCATCACTAGACATTCCTGGTCTGTTCACTGAGTTAAATACATGCATATACATGTTTTTTTTAAATGTATATATAAATAAATATATATATATATATATATATATATATATATATATATATATATATATATATTTAAAACAACAAAAATAAAGTAACTGATATTCATCAATCATGATTGTGTATCTCTAGCTGCTTACCTGATGTCAAATGGCTTTGAGTGAATCATAAATCCTGTCTTTGGCCATTAGTAGATAGGGAGCTGTTATTATTACTTCAAGATCCTGAGAGATTAATTTTTTTCTTGCACTGTTTGAATAATATATGGATTTTTTAACAGCTATGTATACTTCCTTGCTTGGTTAAGTTGAACTATT
Source organism: Protopterus annectens (assembly GCF_019279795.1). Classification (NCBI taxonomy): domain Eukaryota; kingdom Metazoa; phylum Chordata; order Ceratodontiformes; family Protopteridae; genus Protopterus; species Protopterus annectens. The sequence continues at coordinate 837,690,958 of NC_056731.1, forward strand.
TCATTGAAAGTGGTATTCTCTGAATCCTCAAAGGAGCTTTCTTAAGTCATTCACAAAACATTGTGTTACAAAGGTTTGTTGTACAGTTACATGTTAACTGCTCTATTATAAACACTTTCACAGAATTTGTCATGTGCATGCTTAATCTCTAATAACTCTGCTGTTATCTTGACATATTAGATGGTGCATTATTTTTCAGGAACTATGTACTAAAGGCTAAGCATTTTGAAACAGTAGTGCTCCAGTGCTCCAGTGCTCCAGTGCTCCAGCGCTCCAGTGCCAGACTGACTGACATGAATTTTTAACACTATCGGTTTGGTCACGCTGTGATACTGTAATGTCAGAGCTTCAGTCACTTGTTTTTCAGGGAATTGAGAACTCCTTTTCTGCTGCTCTTCCCAGTGCCACATGACATCCCTTTCTAACAGCTATCTTAGTAACATTGTCTCTTTTTACGTATTTGGCATAATCATAAATAAGTTTTGCAGTATTCCTAGAAAAACTCAACAGTTAGTGCTTGTCGCAGGGTCTCTCCATTTGGGCTACTGTCTTTACTTTCACAGGATCTGATTTGATCCCATTACTGGCCAAAACATATATTATGTAATTAATATTACTCACAGAAATATAGCACTTGTCGTTGTTAAGTATTTTGTAACTGGTCAAGCAAACATTTTATTTTTTTTTAGTTTGCTGTTTTGTAAGCGCACATCATACTAGGATATCATTAATGATATTTACAAAACTCTCAAAACCTTTAATGATTTGGGCCACTGATAACTGAAATACCTCTGGACCACATAGGATTGTAAAAGCCTTCTAAAGGAAACTATATAGGTTCATAAAGAATCAGACCCTGCACCTTGTGTCTGTAAGGTAAACACCTTAACCATTATGCCAGCCTCCCACCCCTATCTCTTCAATGTGGTATAAAAATACAAAACCTGGAGCTGTCCAGATTTGTTTTTATCTGCCAAGAGCCCTAGATGAAATAACTAATCAAAACTTTTTGATATTGACATCAAATTATTCCATTATTGCTTTATTCAAGTCATATGTGTTAGTGTAGATCTACATTGTGTTAGTTTTGACCACAGCCACAATGCTATAACCGATGAGGTGGACCCAGTCTGTTTGATTATTACATCCATAGCTTCCATGCATTTCAATTCATCAATACTTCTCTGACACTGGCAAGTTCTGTGATGTATTGAAGATTCATGTCATGCCATTTCTGGGTTTGATTTTATGCAGTATAGTCCTGGTAAGCAGGCTGGTCTAGTAAATAAGACAAAATATTGCACAAGCATATCAAATGCAGACTTTTAGTTCAAAATTTCTATTTAAAATCAGCAGTTCTGTGCTACTTCTCACTTTATTCTGCTATTGCAGTTTTACAGATTGTACTGCATGAATCTGCATATCACTGGCTCTGTGAACATACAAATGACATGCTTTCTGAGCATGCAGTTTATAGTCTCAGTATTTTGCAAATCAGTGAGTCTGCAACTGAGCAAATCATCAAGTATATGAATGTGAGAGTCACTGTCTCTGACTGCACTGTAACCTTTAGTGTTCTTCATCTGCATCTGCACACTGAGAATGTCTTTATTATGACTACTATTCAGAAGGAGATTTACCCAATTTATTAGGCTGCTGTACAGGCACCCTTTGACCCAATAAATGATCATTCTTGATTTTATACCCAAGACATAACTCAATTTGATACTGTGGTTTCAATTTATGACTAGAATAAGTTAGTAGATAAACTTTTGATTCAGAAAGTCAGTTTCTTAAACCCAATTCTCTGAATGTACTCGCTCAGTAATAGTGTTACATTCAACACTGGCATCAAGCTTAAATACACTAATTACCAGAGTTACACACATATTTTTATCCATGTTTTAATAACATCAGTATTTATTTTCTTCTTTATGTGAGTCAACCATATCTGACAAGTCAACTTATCAGCTCAACTTATACCTGCTAAGAATGGTTAGGCTGCCAGTGTTTCCTACACTCACATTTAACACACGAATATAACTTTTTAGCATGCTAATAACTACATATTGAACAAAACTGCAAATATTGTGCTGAATGCTTATCATTTTTAATTGTGTCATCTGACTCATCCGTAAGACCTTCAAGTATTGCTTACAATGCATTTTGTCTTGGCAGTATTGTTCTGTATAGGACCAATATACTGGCTTTATTTTAATTTTGTTATTGAATTTTTTGCAGTCTTTTTCTTCTTGATGCTGGTTAACTGTGCTGTTCTATACTCTTTTGCAATTTTGTCCAGCATCACATGAGATTCCTATATTTTTTTCTTATTTTGTCATCCTTAATGTCTCAATTTTACTTATCAGTAATAAATTATACGGCTCACTAAATTCACAGTCCTTGTTTCTGTGCCTTAATTACTGCTTATATGTTACTACTATCTATTGTTCTGTTTATACGGGACCATTTTTTCTGGTCAGAATAGGAAATTTGCTGGTGTTCAGAGCATTTGTGGTTGCTCTAGGTTTAATTTAAATTTTTATTATTATATGTGACTTCTAATATGACATATAAACAATGTTGCATAGCAGGACCTGCTTTTCTATTTGGTTGGGCTTCTCTGTGCTGGTTCCCTTGTTATAGACTGTTACTGAATTAAACATTTTAGCTAGAGTTGACTTTGCTGCCATTCATCAAGAATGTGTTCTTTTTCTATTTAATACAATTCTACCTCTTTGCTTTTAAAGTGCATTTGTCACTATTTTTAATACTTGTTTGGGACACTTTTCTCCAGTGAGAGTAAGAAATTGTTAGTGTTCTGGGTGTTCTGCTTACTGTAGGCTTAATCAATAATTTTGTTTTCTGATTATGACTTTTAAGTGTAGTTTTTAAATTATGATTCATAGCAGAACATGCTCCTCCTTGCAGCATTTCCTTGCTAGATACTGTTATTAGACTAATTGCTACTAGGCAGATTTGACAACAGTATTAGCCCTAAAGATATTAAGGAAGTTTTTTTTTTTATCTATTCCATTTGTGTGTGTTAAATTGGATTTACTGTTAATCATATAATGGTTTATTGTTCCAGAGTATTTTTCATTTGAGATACTTTTTGGCTTTTTTCTAGTGAAAGTAAATATTGTGGTAAGAAATAGACAGGGAATTGTTATGGCTAGGCTTGTATAGGCCCTAGGGCCGATAGCCTAGTACCAACCTCTGAACCTATGAGAGGAGGGAATTTTCTGGTGTTCTGTGCTATCTGCTTACATTATACTTAATTTACAGTTACTTTCATGACTAGGTGTGACTTCTAAGTAAAGCTATTATACTGTGATGCTTAGCAGGAAATATAGCTGCATTTGGCTAGACTGCACTGTGCTACTTTTTCTCACTACACACTGCTACTGAACTGACCAGTACTAACCAGATTGTGCTAAAAGTCTGAGTGATAGCAGAGTGGTTGTATTGTTTAATTCAGCTCAATTATGTCTGTGTGCTTTCAAGGTCATTTACTAGTAAACTGTTAATACTGTTTCTTGTACAATACTTTATGTACGCCTGGAATAGTTTAGGGCTCTTTTCTTCCAATTAAGAAAATTGTTAGTGCTGTGGGCCTTTTGCTTGGTCAAAGCTTAATTTGCAGTTTTTTTTTGTCAGAAGTGAGGGGATGTGTTTCACAGTCAGCCCATTGCACATCCTCTCTGTATTCTACCATGTGCACCCAGACACAGGTCTACATTAAGAAAAAAATCTAACAGTATACCTGATGGCTGCCTGAATGAAGGACGCTCTTGGCCACCCTTGTCATGGTGATGGAGATCAAATAGTCTGATAGGTTAACATGAGGCTGATGAGCAACAGGCAGCTGAAGCAAAGTCATAAAAAATGTTTATGAAATGACACTCAGAGCAAAGCTCTAAAGTAATCCATATTTGGTATTTCCCATTCTGACCCAAAATATATTTCTAATATACTTGCAGATAAATGTGCTGCCAACTTCACACCAGAAACAGCCATTGAAGTTCCACAAATTACTGAGCCTTTCCCATCAAGATTGTTATGGGAAAATGCCCGTACTGCACGATCTAAAACTAAATGTACTACCTCTGGGGACCCTAATGATATACCTAGTTACTTACTTAACAGTACTGTGATTAATCTATCTGCTCTCCTCCTAAAACTGCTTAGCTTAAGCACAGCTGTAAGGTATTTTTCTGAGGTATGAAAAATTGCTACAGTTATGCCCTTCCATAAAAAAAGTTCCACCTCAGACTTTTAGGAGATATATACATACATCTCTCTCTCTCTCTCTCTCTCTATATATATATATATATATATATATATATATATATATATATATATATATATATATATATATATATATATATATATATTTTTTTTTTTTTTAAAGCTTAGTTTGCAAAGCCATGTAACATATTATATCAGATTATATAAGCTTTGGTATAAAAAAAAATCTCATTGTTCTAAATGTGCAGCAATATGTTTTTGTTTTTTTTTTGGAAAGAATGATCAAGTCTACTTAATAAATTTCTTTAAGAAAGTTATTATAGCTGTGAATAGGGAAAGTGCAAGTTTGTACAGCAAACTGGGATCTGGTCAATGCCTTTGACACAATTCCTCGTGATTCATAGGTTCATAGACGTTTGCTAGGCTAATGACCACATAGGCCTTTTTAAGTCTAGTCATGCATCCCAAATCTCTGATAAGTTCTGGTACCCTTGATAAGTGTAAGCAGGGGCTTGGGAGATGAAACATTTACAAGCAGAAGCCTGGGAGATGAACCCTTTATAGGTTCCCTGTATCCATTAGAGACACAGGCACCAAGCCAGGGATGAGTTTCCTGTTCCCAATCCAATTGTCCAAATTACACTTGAATTAAGTTAGGGAGGAACTCTGCTTCACATGGATGAGCAGCCTGTTCCAGAGATGGGATAGTCTCTCCAGCAGGTTGTGTTTATATCACAGGCAATGTTTAAATCTTTAGAATGGGTAATTCTTGTGCTGTTTATGTTGTGGATGTGAAGGAGGTCCATCAGAGTGGGGTCTGACAATACCCTGTATGCTAGGCATAGATCTCCCCCAACAGCTTGTAGTAGACAAAATACAGGGATAGGACCTTAGGTGGTCTGCATAGGACATTTTACTTATATTCCGCATTCTTTTAGTGAAGAACCTCTGTGGGCGTTCCATTTGTTGGATATGCCTGGTTAGGCACATACCAAAGGGGGCATTGTACTCAATGATAGGTCTGATGAATGCCAAATACAGTAGAACAATGACTTCCTGGGACCTAAATGCTATACCTTTGTCTATAAGTTGTGCAACATAGAATGATTTCCTTAGTGTTGTAGGCACGTGATGGTCAAAGGCTAGATTACTATCTATGTATGTCCCTAAGTCCATGACAACTGGGTCAACTCTAAGGCATGTGTTGTCAATACGATAGTTACCAAAGAATACTATTATGCATTTCTTAGCATTTAGTTTTACTCCATGACTCTGACACCAGTTGTTTGTCTGTGTCAGCCATTCCTGGAGAACATTTATGTCGGTGTGGGATTCAATTACAGGAATTCTAAGTAAATTTAATAGAATAAATATAAATCTCCCTTTACATATAAAACATAGTTATGCTCTCATTTTATTTAAGGCACACCTTGATAATTGTATGTCTCCCATAAATCCAACCTGAGCCTGACTTGTTTTGCTGTTCTTGTGGTAGGAGATGTCCTGTAAGCAAGGTGATTGCGGTTGACAGAATGACTCAGTTATGCAAGCTGTATGAATTTATGAGTCGATGAATTCAGTCAAACGTGCATCAGTAGCTTTCTCTGAGTTTGATTTCTAGTGAAAAAGGAATGCTGAATGTATGACAATTTATTTTTTGACACACAATACTGTTGGAACTTTTATTTAATGACAGCCAAAGCAGACTCCTTTTCTCTAGTAAGATTAACTTTATTAAATACTTTTATTGCTTGTCTACAGACAGGTAAGTAAAAGTGCAGCTTCTACTTCATTTTTTCTGGCAAAACTGAAGTGCTGAAAATTTGAACTTCTGCACCCATTGCTTCCAGCTTTCATACTGTGCACTCATTGAACAGCTGTAACTAAAAGAAAATGGTGGACAAATCAGACAGTTCAGGATTGTTATTGTGCACAGTGGCCAATTTATCAAATTAAATTGCTTATTTCTACTTCAGTAGATGTGTTAGGGCTAATTGCTGTGTTTTTTTCATTTTATTTTTGATGATTGTTTAAGTTTTCTTTTGCATTTAATAGCATTTAGCTGTTTACATCGTCATTTCTGATAAAAAAAAATATTTTCATTTCATGTTTTCATGTGCTCATTGCCTATGGATATATTTACTGGTGAAGCAAACTTGTTCCTAGTTATCTGGTAGCATGCCTTTGTATTGTTGCTTTGCTGCAGGTCTTAAATTTAGATATTCACAAACTTAAAATTAAACAGATAATCCAGCTGGAAGACTGCAGACTAACTAAAACTCTCAAAAAGCTCTAATGGTGGAGAATGCTACAATCCTGCTTTACAATGCATATTTCATCTATGGCAGACATTGTGGCTCAAGTTTGTACGCGCCAAATATCTTTCTGGAAAACTATAAGACACCTTGCAAGCAGGTAAATTAACTACATTCATTTATTGACATGGTGGCCACTGACTTAGCAGCACAGTATCACATAACATCTGTCATACACCACAGCATTATGGGACTCTTAATCTTACACTGACCTATACATTAAAGTAACAATCTCCTGTAAAGAGGATTTCCTGGAAGATGCTAGCAAGATTATTTGTGTAACAAACATATACATAAATATACAAACTGTGCTAAACAATATTAGCTGATGCTGGTGATTATCCTGATTTATATCTTAGAAAGCATTATTGGGACTAGCTTATTTACTTGGGGGGGGGGGGGCACTGACAAATATGCAGTGATTTTTTAAAGTGTTAATTATCACTAGATGGTATATTTTTATTTCTGCATAGTTTTGTGGTGGCTAGATATGCATCTTAATTAGATGTTTTGCATTTAAGTGTAAGGATCTATGCCTGAGCTGAGATGAACAAGCCACTTTACAAACAGACTGTAAAAAGTAGTTAAAATTCAAAAATAAATCACTGGCTTGAAGTAATTAATGATTCACATAAGCTCTACATGTTTGTGAATACCCCTCAGTGTGTTATCAAATAATTAAATGAATACATATTTCACTTGATGTGCCTTCTGTGAAGATTAGTCACCAGGCTGACAACTCAACACCATAAAACCTCCACTGCCAATCGTTCTGCAGACTGATGATCCATTGTGGTGACCCCTAATAGGAACAGCTGAAAGACAAAGAAAACATATTTCACTTGATGCTTCTGTCTGAAAATATGTCTAATAGTCCCAGTGATGTTTTTATGTTTGCCTAACTGCAGAATCTTTTGCAATGCATTTGATTTTTTAGTAAGTATTTACTGAACAAAATTATTCAGTAGCACATTTCATTCAAGTTAAAACCTGAATCTGTGTCATCCCTGATTTTAGCTCTTATTTTGTTTACCATACTCTGAAAAAACACATTCCTGACAAATATTTTGGAACTTAGTATGAGTAGCAAAAGTGAAAAAAATATATCAGAGAAAAATAACAATGATGCCATCACTCCAAAGGTAAACCTCAAACCATCAAGACTATGAAATGAGCAATGTTATTTTGATTTAAATGCACTCGGTATAGTTAGGATGTGCTGTTATGTCATGCAGTTTGTATAAAAAAAAACGGTTACACGTGGAATCATTATTATGTCTGGTGGCCATCATACTTGTTTAGTGGCTAAGAGATCTGCCTCATTGATGTATTGTGCCAGGATTTCATCCATAAATATCAGTGTTTGGAAAGCATGCATGTTCTTCCTGTGTCAGTGTGAGTTTTGTTTGATTTCTCTGGTTTCCCCCTACTTCCCAAACACATGCTACTTGACTGGCTACTGTAAAAATAACTGGACATATAGATTCCATTTACTCATTTTCTGGTGTTTGGGCTGTAGCTGAAAATGATCTGATGTAGGTAAGTTCATGTTCCTTGTTATCAAATAAATAAATTAAATTAAAAATCAGTGAGCTGGTGTCATTTTTTTGCAGAAGGACAAATGAACAAGATGAGATAGAAATACAGTAGTGCAGGAAGGGTTTGCAGAAATGAGGAGAGGCTATAAGCAAGTGCACACACGCACACACACGCGCGCGCGCGCACACACACACACACACACACACACACACACACAAGCGTGCACACACACGCGCACACACACACACACACACACACACACACACACACACACACACACACACATGCACACGTGCGCACACACGCTCGCGCACACACGCACACACACAAAGACACACACATGCACACACATTATAACATACTCAGATGCATGACCTGCATAAGACTAATGTGATTTATATCAAAGGAAGGGTAGACCAGTTAACCAAAAACCTGGAGCAGATCTGAAGGCTTTTGTTTCAGCTTCATTGAGAGCAAGGATTCAACTTGGTTGGATGGTGGTTTATACTGAAGTAATGAGTTACAGTTTTCCATAAAAAGGGGGATTACATAAATACATACATACAAATATTTTAAGGATGGACAGTAATGCCTTCCTAGCCTGCCAATACACCAGAATAGCTCTTCCCAATATAAATGTCCAGACTGCTCTTAAAAATATCTAAACTGGTGCTTACTTGAATGTAATTGGGTAGTCTATTCCATACATCAGCTACTATCTCAGAGAACCAATTAGTACACTTCTTGTTCCTATACAATCTTCCACGTAGGTCGTCTGATGATTCTGCACTACATTTTGATAACCCTAAACATTCCCAGAGGTATTTGCCTCTAAATGCCCTATATACCTTAATAAGGTCTGCTCTTAGATATCTGTATGAGACATTGTATAAGATCAGATATTTTGGTCTTTCAAAGTAACTTGAAGTTTCACATCCATGGATGCCCTTGGTACATCTCTTCTGTACTTGTTTCAGTTTATTCATGCTTGCTTATTTTCTTATTAGGTTTCCATATTGTTATTCCATACTCAGGTTTGTGCCTAATATAACTATTTATTTATTTGCATTTGTTTACTGGGATAGTTCACTGGGCCAAGGTGAACCCATTTTCAGCGCAGGCCCAGGGAGAAAAGCTCCAGACAGAGAATAACTCTTACATAATCCAAACATAGAATCATATGGAACAACCATTATACATAGCTATGCAATCATATGGGCATACATTCTACAAGTATTATACATAGAACTAACAAACAAAGTCTTCATCATTACTGATTTCCTAGGCTTTATAAATCTTTTTATACAACCTATAGTTGTAAAATATCATTAACCAATTAGTTGATATAATTAGAAAAAATGAAAGTTGGATCTACCTATATACCCACATCCTTAAATGACACTACAGTTTCAATCACTGTGTGCTGTATTAAGTATTCACCTTTCAGTTTATATCTCCCAAATCTCACATGCTTAGTTTTTTATTTATTTATCAGCATATTATTCTCCTGTACCCACATGGTCAATTTAGTCAAATTCTTTTGCAGACATACCCTATCTGTGATGCATGTAATCAATTTACCCCATTTTCAAGTCATCTGCATACAGACCATAGAACACGTGACACCTCAGACAAAGAAGATAAATCCAAAAAATGCAATCTAAACAAGTATGGGCCTAGGATAGAGCCCTGACTGTAATTTTGAATTTTCATCTGTCCAATTGCTGTATGATTCTTGACATATCCTATTTGTAGGCCAAAGAGTGCATCAGTACCTGTTGTTCTATTTTATTGATCAGTGTTTTTGTGTGCCCTATCGATTGCTGAAGTTAAATTTACATAAATGACATCATAAAACAATTTTTCATTCGTAGCTGTCATTATATTCTTATAGAGCATTATATTACAGATGGTAATATATCTATTTTAAACATATACATGCCGATATATGGTTTCAAGTCTGAACCTTTCCAATTCTGACAATAATTTATCCAATGCAACATTCTTTATTATTTTTCCATAACATGAAAGTAAACCTATGGGTCTGTATGACTCTGGGTTTTCCCTCCTTCACTTTCCCTTAAAGACAGGTTTAACAACTGCATGTCTCCAGTCATGAGTAATCTTTCGATATTTATATGACCTAGTAAATAACAGATAAAATCATACTGTAAGTTAATGCCAACATGTTTCCAGGTCACTATTACTAATTCTACTTCATCTTTGTATGTTGTTTGTGTCCAATGTACATAGTTCTTTTTCAATATAATCTAATTTGATTTCAGTATATGAGGTTCTCTGGATGTCACTAATAACAATTTATCACCCTTTTGTTGAGCCAAACTGCTTTGCATAAGATTTTGTAAATATACATGGAATCTGTTGTGTCTGAGAATAAATTTTAGATTCTACACACAGTTTGCCAGTCTGCATGTCTTTAATCCTACCACATCTCATGTGTCTATAAAATGGTTTTCTTTTATGCTCAATATCTTTATGTAAATTTTCTTCAAAATGTTCTTACTCTTATCTCACACTATGTTTAATTTGTCTGTCCAGCTAGGGTATTTCAAATTTCAAAGTTGTAGTTTGACCTATTTTCCATTTCTTGCATTTTGTGTCTCTCACGTTAATTAAGTGTCTTGTTCTTATAGAAGCATATCCTCCTGATACAGTGTGCCTAGATCCTGATGTTAAAGATGCTTTTGATTTTTTGCATTCAAATAATTTTTTTTCAAAACTTTCCACATTCCTTCTGCAGTTTTTCTACTGAATGCATCACTCTAATTAGTTTTGCATAGTAACTGTCTTGCATCCATATAAACTGTTATTAATCATCTGTGTATTTCATTTTGGTAGAATTATCTAGCAACAAATTAATATGTATAGGGTTCCTATCACTTCATTGAAAGCTTAATTCCATGAACACCTATTCATCAAACCTTAATCATTGAACACCCTTTCATCGAACATTTACATCACTGAAACCTTTTCCTAGGAAAGGGAGTCAATTGGCCATCATTGCAAATTTGCCCTTTTCCCCAATGTAGTACAATCTTAAAGTTGGTATATATATTTATGGGTGTGGGGGCGGTGCAGCCCCCCACGTTGGGGATAGGGGCAAGGTCCCCTACCATGGTGAGTTTAAAATAATATGTTGTTTATTATGATTGCTTTGGTGGCCAAGTAGTTTCATTCCCTAGGAAAAATTTTTGATGATGTAATTGTTCAATGAAAGGGTGTTCGAAGACTAGGGTTCAATGAATAGGTGTTCATGGAATTAAGCTTTCATTGAAGTGATATAGACCCCATTTATAACATCATGATCACTGCACATCAATGGTGGTAAAACGTGACACGAAGTAGCAATAATTTCTTTAAGAATGCAAACAATGTCTAGGATGCTCCATTCCCTGGTAGGCTTTCTTACAATCCAAAGCTGTTGTTGTTCCTGAACATATGTTATTTAAGTCCTTAGCCACTATTATTTGTCCCTTCTATGTATCGTGCAAGAAATGTATGAATTTTGCTAGGTCATTAGCACTTGACTTTGGTGGTATATACATTTCAGCAATTGTTTTATGTTCCAAGGTTGTTTTTATTGTCACAGTTACACAATTTACAGTATTGGTGTTATCATTGAACGTGTAATAATCACATGTCTCTTAATCATTAATCACTATTGTAACACCTCCACCTGAGTTTTTTGTTTGAATGTTTGCTACAGTAAAAACATTTATACCATGAAATAATTGGTTTCTAGACAGTCTTCTTTAACCATGTTTCACAAACAGTAGCATCATCAATCTTCTGGGAATGTAGCAAATATTCCCATACAAAAACATTATTATTAATGCTCTTAGCATTAACAATCATCAAAGATGCATCAAATGTTGCTATTTGTAAACTGTTAAATTTTTGATCTGGCAAAAATCCTACCTTGTGTTTGTCAAATATTGCAAAATATCTACTATAAAAATGATCTTCCCTGATCTTGACAAATGCATGCCATACTTTCCAAACACATGCTCCTAATATTAGACTTGGATGCTCTACATATTTCCAATTTTTAAAACAGGGCATTTTTTTCATCTAGGTATTTACTCAAAAAATATTTTCTTCATGGTGACCTGACTATCCTTTTTATATGTGATTTATGAAAAATATGTCCTAATACCTGTACAAGTTACACCATCTAAGATGGATGTAAGTTCCCTACTAACAGCCAGAGAGCCCTTGTGAATGAGATCATTTGTACCAACATAAATAAAAAAATCCACTCTTCCTTACATTAAGGTATTCTAAGGCTTTTCTCACATCATCTAGTTTTACTCCTGGCAAGCATAACACTATCTGAAGTTCATTATCTTCTCTGCAAATGTAAGTATCAGTTCCTCTAATAACTGAATCTCTAATTCCAAGAATGCCTTTTCTGAATAGATCTGAAGAATCTTCAACTTCTAATTGAGTAATATTTGCTCTATCAATTGTTACAATTCAACTGTCTTCATCATCATTAGTCTTATTGATCCTACTGTTTTGTTGCTTATTTCATTTGCAAGCGTATAGTTCTCATCCTGCTGGCTTTGTAGCTCCACAGCCTGAGCCATCTAATCAGCTTCTGTCTTTCTCCTCTTTTTTTCTTACAGTAATGTCCTTCAATCTTCCATGTTTGATTTTTATTTCTTCCTTTTCACCTGCTCCTTGTCTCTTTTTTCTACTTTCTCTTTTGGAAATATGATGCCTTTTTCTGTAGATTGAAGTATTTTTTGGTAGAAAAATGTTATCATTCCCTGTAATGTCTGCATTACATAACAAAGCACTGCCCTTTTTTAGTATGTATTCTCATTGCTTTACAGACATTTATGAGTTTCTTTTTCTTCCTTGTTATTTGTTATGAACTTCTTCCTTTCTTTTTTTTTTCTTCCATATACTTCAAATCCTCAGACTGCTGCATACTTGTATCTAGAAGTTGTCCATTATATTATCGTGTTCAACAAGGGTTCAATGATTTTACAGACAATAGATACATCCTTTCCTAAATGTGTTCTATTTCGTCTTTGCCTAACAATATTTATCTAATCAGTGCAGTCATTAACATATGTAACAACAGTTCTCCAAGCTGTGACAATTACACAAGTGCAATCATCATCAGTAAGTCTAGATTTACTAATAATAATGGTAAGCAAATCATCCAGCTTTTGACATGAGGAACACAGATCACCAGTGTTCCCTTTAAATATGCATAGCATTTATTTCACTGTACATGACACTTGTGCTTTTAAGGAATCCGTTTTCAGCTACAAATGAATTAAGAATTGTAAAAGAAAAAGATAATTAAAATCAGTTACCACAGGATTCAGAGAGGTTTTAAATCAACGTCTGTGAGGAAAAATCACACAAAGAGTATACAAATAAATATTAAAATAAGTTGAATAAAATTATTGCTCTGACTGTACCAATTGTGAAAGCCACACAAAAGCTGAAATTCCTTTATTAATATTTTATTTATTTATGTTTGATATTTATTAACCGGGGGTAGTCCGACTGGACAAAGTGCCCTTTTTCAGCAAAGGACTAGGGAGAAAAGCTCCTTACATGAAAAATTAACATACAGTGTACAATAAGGATATAGAACTAGCAAGCAAAATTACTTCTAAAGTCAGATAACTGGGTGAAATACAAAAGAGTAATAAAATACAAAATAATACCTTACATGAAAGTTAATATATATAATGTACAATAAGGACATAGAACTAACAAAGAAAAATTCCTCTAATATCAGATAACTGGGTGAAATACAAGAGTAATAAACATACAACATAATACAAATTTAGATAAAATATTTGTGCGAAAAAAAAAAGCAGAGATGCAAGGTGTGGTGAAGGATTGTAGTGAAATATGAAGGTATGTCCATGTCAATTATTGTACATTACCTTAGTAAAACACAGTCCCTGTCCATTTTTTATGTTCCTCCATCTAGCTGATTGAGTTAGAATAATTGTTCACACTTTGTATGCTCAAGAGAGGTTTTTCACATTTTTCTTTAAATTGTATAAATTGCCATACTTCAAAGTGGGAATGCTATGTATTTTTTTGTTTGTTTGTTTTGTTTTTACAATGGGCCTGCTGATTGCTTTGTTCTACTATTAATAGCAATCCTGTGTCGTTGTATAATTTACATTTTTTACTTACCTTTTCTGTATTCATAGTGAAAATAAAAGTAGCACATAAAATATTATAGAACTACAGATTCAGGTAAACCTAACACATGGTTGTTGGATCACAATATAAATTATTTTTATGCAGTTTTTTTCTGCACAATGTGTTTATACCAGTATTTTGAGTCATGCTAATACAGGTGACATCTACAATAATTCACAATGTAACAACGAGAAGCTCTCACTAATTACTTACACGGGTAAACATTAAATCTACTAATTACTCTACACCATGTCACAGTTAATTGCCAGGAATTTTGATTGTTAATATCATTTCTTCCATGCTGTTATAATGTCTACCTCAACAATAACACTTCCAGTTAAAAGCATTCTTGTCAAATCTGTACAACAGTATATAGTGCCACAAAGTGAAATACCTGGGCAAGTATCTCTGGAAACATAGCGGTTAAAACAACTCCTAAATTCACAACTATCAAATGACTTTAAGTCATTCTCACTGTGAACTTCAATGATTTCACTTGCACTCTCTGCAAAGTTTTGCTAACATCGGTCTCTCAAACTGGTTGCCATATTGTTTCATATCATTAGAGTGGTTCCTAAAGTCACGAAACCTATTTTGGAATTTGTATGCATTGTTGATAATTAATGCACAGTACTCTGCATGATTTATTGCTACAGTGGGCCCTTTTTGCCCAAGTTGTTATATAACTAGCTTTCTTAATGCTCAGATGTTTTGGAATAAGTTCCAGTTTCTGAATGAATGCAACATGCCTAAGCAACATATTTAGACTTTGATAACTTCTTTGCAGTTTGTTAGTCAAGTTTTCTAACAGTTTGATGACGTCAACCAAAGGTGCTAAGTCATTTAACCACAAGCTATAATCTAAAAAGTAAACACTGTTACCTCTGCTCATCATCAACATTTTTATTTCAGCATGTGTTTGCTATTATCTGTCATTTTGGCAGTTCTTTATAGACAACTAGCTCAGCTGAAGTATATTACATAATCTTGACTCCTTCAACTTCCTCATTAAAGGCTCAGAAATGTATGTGATTCACACTCCTTGTCTAATTTACATGAATTTTGAACAGTGGTTTCCTTAGTGAATAATGCAGTAATGAGTAATAATTAAAAAAAAATTCAGCTTCAAGATCACAAATGAGTTTATTTTAGGGTCATGAGCAGGGGGTTAATCAGTTGTTTTACAATTTAGTCTGGCAACAGAGAGCTTGAATTACTCTAACAGCAGTTTTATTTCATTAGTAATGTAGCCACAATGAAAGCAATGTTAATACCTATAATAAGTGCAGTCAGTGAGTGGGATTTCTCATCTCTATGTTTTTGATAATTAATCTATAAATCTAATACCTGTCTATTCTTTTAATCAGATTCTACTGAATGTTTGATAATAGATCATCAGGTGATCATCTAGGATCTAATGTGAAATTAAATTACTAAACATGCCCTGGTAGAATCTCTCCATAAGGTATTTAACCTGTGCCTGGGTACAGACTGAGTCCTTGAAGTATGGTATACAGCATTGCTGATGCCGCTCCATAAACATGGCTCTAATATTGACCCCAAAAACTGTGGCCCCTTCAGTCTGATGAATCTTATTTGTAAAGCCATGGTACACATTAAAGCAAACTTGATTAACATACTATTACAAATCTCAACAGCCTAGAATTGCAGCAATTACGTATTGTAAATGGTAGAGCCTGATAAATGAAGTTGGTAAACTTCTTTGACAAGGTAACACAAGTTGTTGACAGTGTTCAGACTGTAAGCACTGTTTACTTGATTTGGCTAAGGCATTTGACACCATCCCGCATGCTAGCATAATTAATAAATTAAATGCATTAAAGGTAGACCTGTATCTGTTAAAATGGATAGCTAACTGGCTAAAAGACAGAACACACATGGTGCAGGTGGGAGGGGCAGCATCAGAGAACATGAAGATGACAAGCAGTGCCTCACAGGGTGAAGTGCTGGGAATCTGATTTGGAAGAAAAACAATGCCCCCAACAAGGAACACTGACACTACTCCACTACAAAATAAAATGTAATTAAAAACCTGAGAGTCTGGATTAAAAAGTCCCTTTCATTTGATTGCCATGTGGCATTGGAGGTAAGAAAATCCTGTCCTTCTACTTGCTGCAGCTGGTTGCCAAGGAATATTATCCAGATCTAAATATATTATTATCTCATTGGATTCAGCACTGATCACACCAATTAAATAATGCAATACCCCCTTTAAACGTACTGTACTGTGATGTTATGAGGTAATGCCATCTATGCCAGGGAGAGTAGGAGAGTATATGTGTACATATGCCAGCATAGCTAGTTGGAGTTTTGTAAAGAATTTTATGTTATTTGACTATCACACTGATTTGTACAGATGTTTGAGTTAAAAATATACTTGTAAAGTTACTTGTGTTAAAAATTCATCAACAGTAAAACCTGCCAGACAGAAATAATGTATGCATGTATATTAGGTTATATTGCTGTAACTGATCAAATATGTATGTTTATCAGAGAACCCTGGAAGGGTGGAAAGCTTGAAATTGTGTTACAGCTTTCAGATGCTGCCATAAATCTTAACAAAGCTGTGTGTGTGTATTGTACTAGAGTCAGAAGACCAGAGGTGATGTCATTCTCTAACCAGCATCTGGTTTCTTTGGATCTCTCACAACAGCACTTTGTAACCTGACAGGAAAGATTTCTGACAGGATATATATCTCACACATCCACGCAGACAGAGAGGGACATCATCTCGCTTTTTGCTGTAGTAAGACACTCAGCACACATCAGCTTACCTTGATTTAGTAAGTAGTCAGTGAACAGTAATTCTTTAGTTAGTCAGGGACATTTAGTGAGAATAGTTTAATATTGTTTTCTGCATCTTTGAGAAACTATATAACTGTATTATTTTTATATCTCTGTAGTTGAAACTCTGTTTTTATTGTACTCAGTATTCTTCTGTTTTCTGTTTATTATTTATCATTAAATATTTTAATACCTTTCATTGTGGCTGGTACTTTAGAGAATTCTTTTAACATCTTGAGAGTATTTATGCTTGTTTTAGTGGCATTGTGGCTGCTACTGAAAGTCTTGCTGCTTTGGTCACACTCTGCCATTTGTATTAGTATTAATGTTACACAGGATAATTGGTTACCATTTGTATGAGACTTAGGGTAGCTGACAGGTGGCAGTGTGATTACATCAGAGTCTGGGAAGAAAGGGGCACAGCAAATATCTGTGTGTATGTCAGCTACTGGGAACAGGGACACAGGGCTCCAAAGTGGTCAGTGCTGAGTTTTGTGTTGGTCTGGAGGGAGAAAGAGAGTCCAATCCCAGGTCTGCAGCATACTCCCTGTGTGCTCTTAAGGAAATTGTGCTTAGTGTAGGGAACTACATCTGAAAATACTGTGGGAATCCATCTTTGCTCTTACTGACCATCCCTCACCAGAGTCACTGGTGAGGATTGAGTCTCCTTGATTGCTGGCTCAAAGCAGGGATGAGTCGAATATTGGTGGCAGCTGTGTGGGATATTAATTGAACTTAGTAGCTGGTGGGCAGTTGTCATTGAAGGTGTGTATACTCTCAGAAGTCACAAGCTAAACATACAGAGTTTCATTTTCACAACAGTTTTATTTGTTTTTGTTAGTTAAGTTTATGCAGGGAAAGCATGCAAGGATGACAGCAGAGGATTATAGCAAGCTGACAAATAACCAGTTGGCCTTGGTGTGTGAAGTCAAAGGACTGGTGCATATCAGCCTGACTAAAGAGGAAATGATTTCAGCCTTGGTCCCAACTGCAGCATGGACCAGCAACCCGGAAGACAACCAGTCTGATGATGGGGATGTGCAGTCTTCAGAAACAAGAAAGTTCACCTCTTCCTCAGAGGGCTTAAAAATCCATCTGAAGTTAAACAGACTTGAACTGGAGGTCAAACAACTGGAGAAACAGATGAAGTTAGAATCAGCAAAGAGAATGCAGTGTTTGGAGGCCGAAGAAAAGGCAAAACAGATGGAGTTAGAATCAGCAGAGAGACTGGAGCATTTGGAGGTCAAAGAGAGACTGCAGCATTGAAAGGCCGAAGAAAATGAGAAACAGTGCCAACATGAGAGGGAAATTGTGACTCTTTGGCAGGTTCATGGAGGTAATGAGGAAGTGAATAACTGAATCCCAGAAGCAACAAAGGTCAGTAAATGTCTTCCAAAGTTTACAGAGGGTGATGATTTTGTTCATGTATTTGAAAGGGTATGTAAACAGTATAAAGCTGACTAAGGGCTCTGGGTATGGTCCCTGACCCCCTTAATCCATGGTAAAGCTGTAACTGCTTTTTCTAAATTGCCTGATACTGATTGTATAAACTATGATAACGTAAAACAATGTTTACTGGAATGTTTTAAGTTAACAGCTGAAGCTTACAGAAAAAAGTTTCATGAGCATAGACACAAGACAGAAGCACTTATTTTCATAGGTGGGTGACTAGGTGTCAGGTCACCACTTCTGAAATGCTGGAAGACATTTTGGTGAGGGAACAAGCCCTTAGCACTTTGCCTCAGTACATGGAAATCTGGTTGGCAGTCCAGGAATGTAACTCTGCAGATGAGCTGGGGAGAAAAGGGGATCACTACTTAGAAAGCAGGGTGTCACTGCACAAGAAGGGGATACCCAGCTCTGCACATGGTTATAGGAGAACCATAATGGGCAGCCTAAACCACACCAACAGAGTACACCAGTGACAGTGGAAGCAACTAGTTCAGGTACATGGCCAGGACCAAGGGTTAGATGTTTTAAATATAACCAGAGGGGCCATGTAGCATACAAATGTCCACTGAGGCTAGATGGGGAACAAAAGGTGAAGAAGCCATTAAGTGGGAATAACAGCATGCCAGTGTTAATTTGTCTGGAGACAACAGAGGTATAAAATTATCACCCAGGTTTGTATCCTATCTTAGTGGATGGAAGACAGGCCACTGCTAAGAGAGACTCAGCTTCTGACATAACCATTGTGAAGCCTGCAATGGTTAAAGAGGAGTAGTACTTGCATGGGCAGTCCACACCAGTCAGCGCTTTAGGAAAGACCCCATTCCAAATACCTTTGGCCAGGGTTCACCTTGACTGGGAGGATGGAAAAAGAAGGAAGCAGGTAGGTGTGTTTGATGATATCCCTGCAGATGTCTTGATAGGGAATGATTTTGATAATACAGTACCTTGTGTACATGCAGTTACATGCAGTCATGCTTGGAGACAGGCATGTGGATCTGGTAGCATGGAAGAGACCCAGATAGACCCCACACCTGAAGCTGGGTCTGGTGAGGTGGCTATTTCAGGTTGGGATCTATGCTGTAGCAGTAAGCCTGAAAGTGAGCCACAGATACTGGTGGGTACTGATTTCCCATAGACAGGGTAACTGCAGAGGTGAGTGGTAGTACACAGACTGACAGTGAGGCACCACTGTCAGAAGAGACTAGGCTTGTGGTGGAACGGGAGCTGGGAAGGGTCACAAAGATAGAACTGAGACAGACTCAGCTTTTAGACTTTACATTACGAGGACTGAGGGAGGTAGCTAATGAGGCAGCTGATTCTCAAGGAAAAGAGGAGTCTGAATATTGGAAAAAAGGGTTACTGTACAGAGAGTGGGCCCCTGATGGAGGGCCAGAGGGTGAGGTAATACAGCAGTAGGTAGTGCCCAGAGCCTACCATCTGGCACTTCTAGCCATAGCCCATGATATTCTCTTTGCAGGTCATATGGACAGAAAGTGTACCAAGAGATGTATTATGCAGAATGTTTTTTTTTGACTTGGGAATGCAAAGAATGTAACAGGGTACTGCAGAACCTGTGAGCAGTGTCAAAAGGTAGGCAAGGCAGGAGAGAAGGTCAAAGCTCCTCTGATGCCTGATGCACTTGCCTGTGATTGAAGAGACATTTCAGAGGGTAGCTATGGATATGGTGGGATCTCTGAGTACCTCAAGTTCCACAGGGAAGAAGTATACCCTGGTGGAGCTACATTATGCTACTAGATACCCTGAGTTAGTGTCTCTGTCCTCCATTGAGGCAGAGAAGGTGGCAAATGCTTTGTTAGAGATTTTCAGTGGGGTAGGTTTCCTGAGAGAAATACTGACTTACAGATGTGCCAGTTTCATGTCAGACCTGCTGGGTAGTTTGTGGAAGTACTGTGGGGTGAAGTACATAAAGACCACACCCTACCATCCCCAGACTAATGGTCTTGTGGAGAGGTTAAACTCTACACTAAAGACCATGCTACAGGCATTTGCAGACCAGTTTAAGAGACAGTGGGGCAAATATTTGCCCCATCTGCTTTTTGAATACAGAGAGGTACCCCAGAAATCAACAAGTTTTTCACCTTCTGAGTTGCTGCATGGGCATGGCTGAGAGGATCTTTAGATTTGATTTGTGATGAGTGGGAGTATAAGTGTGAATTCCACAAGGAGTCTGTTATAGCATATGTTCAAAATGTCAGGACAAGGCTTAGGGAGGTCATGGGCTTGGACCAGAAGAACCTGGCAGGAGCCCAACAGCAGAAATGTGTCTGGTATGACAGGAATGGTTGAGCTTGAGAGTATGCTGTGGGACAGCAGGTTATGGTGCTCATTCCTTTCAAACACAATAAGCTGCAGGCAGCTTGGGAGGGACCCTTCAAAGTGGTAAGGAAGGTCAGTGATGGTAATTACATGGTAAACCTGTTAGGCAGGAGGCAGATGCACAAATTGTACCTTGTTAACATGATGAAGGCTTATTATGATAAGGAGGTCCTTGTGCTGAGTATTTGTAGTGGGTGGCAGGAGGAGTCTGAGGGGGATCTGGTGACTGATCTCCTCAGTGAGGCTCTGATGGGTACTTCATTGGAAGGGGTAGCGATGTCTCAGTGGATATCGCCTACCTAGATTTGAGAAATCTGAGCAGTGTTGCAGGAATTTGGGGGCATGTTCCCTGGGAAACCTAGCTGCATCTACCTGGTGCAGCACCATGTGGATACAGGACCCCAAAGGGCAATCAAGCAGGCCCATTACAGTGTGCCTGAGTGAGTCAGACAGACTGTGAGGGAGGAGATACATAAAATGTTGGAACTGGGGTAATCCAGGAGTCCAGCAGTCCCTGGGCCTCCACAGTGGTGCTTGTACCAAAGAAGGATGGCGGAACCTGGTTTTGTGTGGACTACAGAAAACTTAATAGTCACACAAAGTCAAATGCTTATCCCATGCCTAGGACAGATAAAACCTTAGATCAGCTGGGTGGGGCTAAGTATCTGACCAAGACTGATGTGACCAAGGGCTACTGGTAGGTGCCCTTGACTCCCACCGCTAGAGAGAGGTCAGCCTTTGTGACAACTTTTGGATTATATGAGTTCACAATGTTCCCCACTGGGATAAAAAATGCCCAACAACCTTCCAGTGTCTAATAGAGTATATTCTAGCAAGGAGCAGGAGCTTATGCCCTTGCTTACCTGGATGATATTGTTATCTTCAGCCATTCCTGACCAGAACACCCTCAGCATATCAGGAGGTCCTGGGTAAACTGCAAAGGGCAGGGTTGACCATTAAGCCCAGTAAGCATCAGGTGGGTATGGCAGAGGTCTCCTACTTGGAGTGGCAATATCAGGCCAGAGCCTGCCAAAGTGGAAGCTATTCAGGCATGGCCTGTCCCTGTTACCAAAAGGCAGTTGAGGGCATTCTTGAGGACAGCAGGGTACTATACAAAGTTTGTTCCCAATTATAGTACAATAGCTACCCCCCCCCCCCCACAGACCTGATGAGACATATGAGTAGGCATTCCAAAAGCTTAAAGGGTCTTTGGTAGGACTCCCTTGTGCTAATTAGTCCAAACTACAGCAAAGAATTTGTTGTGCAGGTGGATGCTTCGAACCATGGGTTGGGGGGCTGTACTCAGACAGGTTTCCTCAGAAGGAGAAGAGCACCCAGTTGCATATCTTAGCCACAGACTTCAACCCAGGAAGGAATGTTATGCAGCTGTAGAAAAAGAATGTCTAGCCATAGTATGGGCACTGCAGAAATGTCAGCCCTATCTGCATGGAAGGAAAATCAATGTGGTTACAGACCACAATCTCTTAACATGGCTACTTTGAGCTAGCCAGCAAAATGATGGGTTATTAAGGTGGAGCCTAGGGTTGCAGGCATATGACATGACAGTATGGCACAGTAGTGGGGCCAGCAATACTAATGCAGATGGACTCCCAAGACAGGGAATAGGTTAATGTGCTCCCAGACAAACCCATTTCTCTCAAGCAACATTTTTCCAGGTCTGTATTATTTCATTGAATGGCTATTCATTGAATAGCCATTCATCGAACACCTATTTATCAAAGCCACTTTTCATCAAACAGTGAATTTTAGCTAGGTCAAACCAGTGGTTGGCCACCATCTGGAATATGCCATTTTCCCCACTGTAGTGTGATCTTGGAGTTGGTATATTTAGTTAGGGGTGTGTGGAGGCACAGGGCCAGGTTTTAAATTTTTTTTTTTGCAGTCACTCAGTTGGCCAAATGCTTGTTTGCCCTACTTAAAATTCTCCATTCAATGAAGAGTGGCTTCAATTAATAGGTGTTTGATGAATGACTATTCACTGAATAGCCATTTGATGAGATGATACAGACCTATTTTTCAGGGCCACTTGAAAAACTAGCTTGAGTTTTGAAAGGGGGGAGAGATGGGATGGTATGAGGTAGTGCCATCTCTGCCAGGGAGAGTAGGGCAGTACATGTGTGCATATACCAGCATACCTAGCTGGAGTTTTGTAAAGAATGTTGACTATCACACTGAATTGTACAGATGCTTGAGTTAAAACTATATATGTAACGTTACTTGTGTTAAAAATACATCAACAGTAGGTCCTGCTGGATAGAAAGAATGTATGCATGTATATCAGGTTATATTGTTATCACTGATTAAATGTGTATGTTTATCAGAGAACCCTGGAAGGGTGGAAAGTTTGAAATTGTGTTATAGCTTTTGGATATTGCCACAGATCTTAGCAAAGCTCTGTGTGGGTATTGTACCAGAGTCAGGTGACCAGAAGCAATGTTTTCCACTAACCAGCATCTGGTTTCTTTGGAACTCTCACAACAGCACTTCAGAACATGACAGGAAATATTTCTGACTGGATATATATCTCACACATCCACACAGACAGAGAGAAATCATCTGGCTTTTGCTGTGGTAAAACACTCAGCACACATCAGCTTGCCTTGCTTTAGTAAGTAGTCAGGGGACAGTAATACTTTAGTTAGTCAAGGACATTTAGTGAGAATAGTTTAGTATTGTTTTCTGTATCTGTGGGAAACTATCCAACTGTATTATTTTTTATATCTCCGTGGTTGAAACTCTGTTGTTTATTGTATTCAGTATTCTCCTGTTTTCTGTTTTATTATTTATCATTAAATATTTTAATACCTTTCATTATGGCTGATCCTTTAGAGAATACTTTTAACATCTTGAGTGTACTTAGGCTTGTTTTAGTGACACTGTGGCCGCTCCTGAAAGCTTTGTTGCTTTGGTCATACTCTACCATTTGTATTAGTATTAATTTTATACAGTATAATTGGTTACCCTTTGTAAGAGCCTTAGGGAAGCTGACTGATGGCAGCTTGATTACATCAGAGTCTATGAAGAAAGAGAGGCACACCCAGTAAATCTGTGCCAGCTTGTCCTAGGTGTGTATGTGTGTGTGAATCTCAAATATCCATGTCTGTGTGTCAGCTACTGAGAACAGGGACATAGATCCCAAAAGTGGTCAGTGTGGAGTTTTTTGTGGGTCTGTACAGAGAAAGAGAGCCTAGCCCCAGGTCTGGAGCATGCTGCCTATGTGCTCTTAAGGGAAATTGTGCTTGGTGCAGGGAGCTGCATCTGAAAATACTATGTGAATCCATCTTTGCCCTTAGTGACCATCCCTCACTGGAGTCAGTGGTAAGGATTGAGTTTCCTTGATTGCTGGCCCAAAGTAAGGATCTGTCATAGGTACCAGACATTTCAAACAGTTGAAAGGACCCCAAAGGTTCCTAATTAAGAGTATCACAGGCTTATAATATCTAAGTTACCAGAAAAGACTAAAAAATTGACTCTATTTTCTATGACTTATGGGTTCTTTAGAGTAGACCTATGCCTGTCCTTCCAAGCAATCAGTGACCCTGTAGTCCAGGATCTCTTGTCCCTTCACAAATCAAAACTGCCCCTCAAAAACCAGAACAAGGGGTCTAGACCTGCTTCAGCAGATCAATAAAAGAAGGTGGTGAGCAGATTCATTACCCATCATTTTAGCCATATTCATAACCTATAGACATACAGACACCTGTCCACATAATTGCAGACATAGACTCACACCCCTCCACAACTCCACTATACTTATCTGTACCTTGAATTCTCCCTTAAGAAGGGTGAATGTCATTAAAAGATGGTGTTCACTTTCTACTCCCGAAGAAAATTTTAACTCTGCAGAGCAATTCTCTGAATAGATATGACAAGATATTCCAGATCTGCTGCCATTTCCATGGAGAGCAAATGGCTAATAAACATTAATCACTCCCCCAAACTGACACTGTAGCATTTGGCTAATTGATGTTTTCATTATGATCACCTTCAGTGGAAACTATAACAGGTGTCACTCCCCCAGACTGCTGCATTAGTATTTAATTTCTTGTAGTTCTCACTATGACCACCTTCTTTGGAAACTATAACCAGACAGTAGTCTCTGAATCAGAAAGGCTTACAACAATGTAAAATCTTTCCACGTTAAAGCTTCTACATCATGATAAACCTTTCATAATTTCAGGAATATACTTTTGTTTTTTGCTGGGTTATGCCTACAATGCCTTCTTTTGATTAGTGTTCCCTTTTCATCAGGACATCAAAAGATTAAATAAACTGCAATTTTTCATCTTTTTAGCTTCATGTTTTTTCCTAAATACTTTTCTCCCCAGTGCCTAAGATATCTCCTAAGAATTAATAAATTGCTGTTTATAAATAGTATTCAATTGCTATTCAAAACTACTGTACAAGTGTAAAGATTTTCTCCTATAGATAAATGCACAAATGACATTCCAAGTATATATCCTTATGTATGTACAAACAGCTATTAACAGAGAAAAATATATTGGCAAATTCATTTGCTATACTAACACCCACATTCAAAAGAAATGTGTTTCCTTATTGAATGTTCTAGAGATAACAGTGTATAGTCTTGAAATAGAGATTAGTAAACCACTGAATTATGACAAGCTCCTGACCATGCCATCAAATCTGATATGCAGGAGACAACATGAAAAAAGCACCTTTACACTTGACTGATTTACAACTATGGTTAGATTTGTTGTATGGAGCAGCAAGTTCAGAACCTGGAAAATATGTAATATTTGTTATTGATATTAACAGAAAGGCAGATTCACTTAGAAAAAAATAGTCTGCATATCTAGTATGTTGCTTTTTCCATGTAACAGATAGGGCTTTCAATACCAAGCTAGAGCGAAAAAAGGATTCTTGGGTTTATTAAAAATGTAATGCATTTCAGTTTGTTGTCATCAGACATATACAGTGCACCCACTGACATTCCCCAGCTAAACACACACACACACACACACACACACACACACACACACACACACACACACACACACACACACAAATCAGTATTAAATATATGTCACTTTAGAAACTGTCAGGCAGTGGCAATTCAAGAGATTACATACAGTTAAAAAATAATAATAAAAAAATAGTTCCTCCTATGTTTTCAGAGTCCCATCTATCTCCCATATGCAGGTGCCTTAACTTCTGATTTGGGCTGCCTCTGGTACTAGTCATCTAATACTGCCGAGGCAATGAGGAGGGTTGATTACATCTTCAACTATCATTACCATTGAAATATATTTTCCAGTTGCTTGAAACAGTAGGAGTACTTGTAATAATGTAGAATAACCTTATTTTTAAGGAATCATATGTGTAAATGTTCAGTTGTTTTAAAAAAAGCCAATCCAAGTCAGCTGAATTTTTTTTAAAACATTGGAAGTTCCAGTTTCAGAAATGAGAAAGTCTACCATCTGAATGAAAAAAAAAACAAAATTAAAACAAACTACTTTTTATTTGGGTGCAAGGGGGCAGCTAGCCAGCATTCCATGACCATGAATGACCCTGGGAAAACCTGTTAGTCACCATCAGAAAGGGAAATTAATGCTATATCCCAGGTGATGTCTTGCTATACCTCCTGTTTATGTGTTCTTGATGTTATCAGGAATCTCACACAAAATTTCAATACTGCTAAGTTTAAGAATCAGTTACTGAATTAAAATCTACAGGGGCATAGGGTTTTGGTTATTGTGTGTTTTAAATTCTTCTGAAATAAACACACACAACTCAACCTTGAAGTACAGGATCTATGTGCTCCCAGTTGCCACAAGAAAGGGGACTTTTTTAGATAATTCATGCTGTTGACTTTTTTTCATTTCATTTGCTAACGTGGTGAATGAACTGATCCTGATTCCTTATGACTTGGAACAAGGCTAGCCTATAAGAAGAATAATTTAGATTAGTCATTTAACCAGTATGTTTTAGGAGGTGATTAAAAACAAGTGTACTTGTAGAAAGCTCGTGTACACATGAGGAAAACATTGAAATTCTGCAAAGCCAGAAACCAAATAAAAGGATGAACTTTGGAGCTATAATTTAGAAACTTTAACCACTGCATCACCATGCTGTCTCAGTGAATGAGAAACACATGAAGAAGCAGAGGAAAGATGATTTGTCAGAGAGGCTGAGAAATGAGAAGTTAACAAAGTCAAAAGAAAGAATGTTGCAAGGAAGTCTTCAATACTTCATTTCTAAATCAATGTGCTGTAAGGCAAGGCTTATTTTTCTGTTATTTGTTTACTTAGCTTTGTTGACTAGTGTAGAGCACTGAGTCACCAGGACCTATTTCAGGCTAAGTCCAGGTAAATCATTTTATCTATGCACCTTAATTTACTGAAAGCAGAGTGGAAAGGAAGAATAATGTTCTTCTGCCAGATATAAAGCATCCGAGCTTTATTTAACATTTGTTTCATTTGATTTTTTTTAATTTTTAGTTTCAAAAATCAAATGTTCAAATCAAGTTTTGAACAGCAACTGACAGTGATGCAAATGCTATAGCACAGTATCAGTTTATATCAGGGTATAAGTTATTATGGAATTTACTCTGGCCTTCTGTGGTCTGTTCAAGTGAGCAAGTCCAGAATGATCTATTCTACAAGCCAGGTATGAGCAAACCCCAAAAATCTTTCACTTTGCTATACATTGTTATCCTTATATAATACCGATGGCAATGGAAAAATAATGGCAAAAAGCGAACTACTTTACATATTCAGGTTTAAGGGCGGTTTTCTGCCACAAGCAATAGTACATTAAAATTTATAAGGAATATAGAAACATTAAGTAGAGTACGCAGAAGAGACAGCACAAAGATACGTAATGTATATTACAAAAATGAAAATGCAACTGTACTATTAACTGTTTATTAATGGGTTATAAGTTATGCTGACAGTGAATAATAGTGTCAGCACATCTGATACTGAAATAATTCAGGTTTCCCACATTTCTTTTCTTTTATTTGAAAAACTATAAAATCTACAGTTTTTAAATTAAAAAAATATTTTCTTGCCCTCAGCAGATCTCAGACTAAACACTAATGAGATAATACAATAATCAGCATAAAGTTTAAAAGAAGACATCGCCTACCTGAACTGGAAGTAAATGGCAGACTATTCATTAGCTTATTGTGCCACACCCCTTCCTAACTCATTGTAATAGGCTACTGCTTACCAGTCAGTGTCTGTTACTGGATCCAGTACAAGCATTGGACTCTCACACCACCAGACAACATATAGTAAATACAGACAGACATCACCATACACAGTCTGTTACATAAATATACCACTAGTGATATGGACATCCTCCAAGAGGGTGTCACCCAAACAAATGACTGGTGCCAGAAACATGACCTCAAACTGAATCCCTTTTAGGGAGAGTGATGTCCCCACAGATTATCACATTGATAATAAGGTACTAAGCACGCAATCAGTTGTGAGGGACTTGGGCACCCAGGTTGAAAGCAAACTGACTTTTGACCACCGTATTGCATCCGTTGTATGGAAAGCATTCTATGTGGCCCACCTGATTAGTAATGGTATCTCATACAGGGACACGGTGGTCATAGCATCCCTGTATTCTTCCCTTATAAGACCCATTATTGAGTACAATGCCCCTTTTGGCATGTACCTCACAAAGCACATGCATCAGCTGGCGAGACCACAGAGGTTCCTCACTCAGAGAATCCAGGGCCTCAAACATGTACACAGATAGGCTAAAAGCCATGTTCCTTTACTCAGTCTCCTACAGACTCCATAGAGGTGACCTTTGGCATACAAAGCAATCTCAGACCCCACCCTGATGGGACTGCTGCTGCATTTCCGCAAGGCAAGCTTCACTGATTTAACCCATATGTGCGACCTCATCCTGGTCTGTCTCATCAATAGGACATGTTGGCAGGACAGATTTGTGTCCCAGAGACTCCCCCTTTTGTGGAATAGACTCCCTCTCCACATAAAGCAGAGTACCTCATTAAACCTTTTTAAGTGCAACCTGGATAACTGGATGAGGAACAGAAAATACACCCCTGGGATTCTACATGTGTCCCTGCTGGACAGTGGCATAGGGTGCTGACTTGTTAGAACATGGGCTAAATACTTGGCTAGGATTGTAAGGGTCTCAGGGCCAATAGCCTAGTTACTTCCTATGATCCTATGATCCTATACTAACTCCATGGTCACAGAACCATGGAGAAAATAGAAATACCTTGCAATGGTGAAAATAATCAGTCACACAATGTGTGATCTTGCAACAGAAGATATAGTTGGGGATTCAAAACCTTGAAGAAATAGGACTGGAGTTACTACAACTGATCAGTTTGCTGCCAACCACATATGGAGTAACCCATGTGTCTATGTAAATGAAGTACCAACACTGTTTCCTTAGAAAGATTCAACAGTATCTTGTTATTTACATAGAGACTAGCAGAGAGACTGCAGTTGGCCTGATTTACAGGTATTATTTTCTCTTTTAGGTATAAATTTAATACACAGACACACACACACACACACACACACACACACACACATATATATATATATATATATATATATATATATATATATATATATTGTTCCCATTCAAACCATCGAACATTTAAATCAGAGAAGTTCAGATCATCGAGACCAGAACATCAAGTCTGAAAACATCGAAGGTTTGAAGGGGAAGAAAAAGGTAAGTGTAGGTGGGGGAATATTTGTGCTTTTGCAGGGCACCAAGGTGCTCTGGATACTGTGTGTGTCTATGTGCCATCTGTGTGATGGCACTACAGATAGGGTACAGAAAATCTCCCGTTTAGTGCTTCTGCATATAGCTCTAATTGGGAGATTTCCCTTTACTCCACTGTAGTGCGGTCCCGGAGTTGGAATATTAAAGTAGGGGGGTGTGGGGGGTGCGCGGAGGGCGAATCCCCCCTGCATACAATTGTTAAAATTTACTTTTCTTTTTTTTTTTTTTTTTTTGGTTACACTTGTAACCTTCGATGTTTCAAAGTTCGATGTTCAGGTCTCGATGATCTTAACTTCGATGTTTTGAAATTTTGATGGTTAGAAGTGGAACCATATATATATATATATATATATATATATATATATATATATATATATATATATATATGTGTGTGTGTGTGTGTGTGTGTGTGTGTCTGTGTGTATGTCTGTGTGTGTGTGTGTATATATATATATATATATATATATATATATATATATATATATATATATATATATACCTATAATGATCTAAACAGCATAAGAACGACACAAAAAATAAGTGAAAAATATCTAAACACAAAGTACTGACAAAACTGAAGTTATACTAGGGAAACATCTATTCCCTTTCCACACTGTTTTGCAACCTCGGAGTTGTTATTCATATAGTTAGTACGTGGTGTGGGGAGTGCATGCGAGGCTTCCCCCTCATTAAAACTTTGATAAAATGTGGTTAGATTTTTGTCAAATTATGGTTTTCTAAGTGGTTAGATGTTATCGCATTGTTCAATGTTTTTACAGGAGGGCAAGATCCCCTGCATCCCACATATTCCCTGCTAATGACATATATCAACTCTGAGGTCACACAATAGTGGGAGAAGGGTATAAACCTTTCCCTAGTGAAACTTAAAATTTGTCAGTAATTTGTGTTTAGATATTTTTCAGTTTAACTATTTTTCAGTTTAGATATTTTTATTGCTTTTATTTTTACTGTCGATCTTATGCTGATTAGATCATTTTAGGTACACACACTTGTATGTCTGATAAGATACTAGATAAATCTATGGACAGTGTTAACAGCACATGCTTCGAACAGGAGTGATTGACATTTTTTTTTTTAAATTAGGGGAAAACAGCAACTGGGAGAAAATATAAACTAACAAGTGTTGTTTTAAGCAGGAGACCAGATAGATGAGTCTGATGGCCGTGTTAAAGAAATATACTGCCCAAAGAAATAAAACCAATTGTAACTGCAGGGGAATGGGGTGGTGATGTGATGGTTTAAAAGACCACAAATTCAAAGCCAGACAGTCACCAATCAAACACTTCTTTCAATTAAAAAGTAATATATTTTCACTGTATGTGTAGGACAAAGGTCCCAGATTACACAGCTACACTCATAGAACTATGAATTGCCTCAGGTGTGGTTGGTGTGTGTAGTGTGTGTGTGTGTGTGTGTGTGTGTGTGTGTGTGTGTGTGTGTGTGTGTGTGTGTGTGTGTGTGTGTGAGAAACAAAATGAAACATAGTACTGCTGGCTGTTTTTCACATTGCCCTGCCATACTGTCAGTGTCTTGAATTACCCACATCCTACGCAGTGCCCTTATCTGTGTTAATGTGCTTTGCACATTGCACCAAATGTCTACAAATCCTAGCTCTTGTGTCTGTGCTGTAGAATATTTACAGTAATCCTCCAGTGAGGAAAACAGCAGGTCAGTGGTTAGTCAGTCCTTCCACCACCAGCTCTCTGTCCATAAGACATGCAACTAATTAGTCCTTGTTTTGCTGTTCTGACAGATTGACCCCTACATCTGCATGGATATGCATAATGCTATTAGGATGTATAAGTAATTGAAAGTTAACTTTTCCTATTTGCTGTTTCTGAAGGGAATAATTCTGCCTGCTCTTGTGAATGTTTGAAAACTCTTGCCTTTCTTCCTGTATTTTAAGTAAATGGTGTTTGCTTGTGTGTCAACCAGTTTTAGAAGACTGGGATTTTGTGATGCAATAACATTAGTAAACAGAGATAAAAATATGTTTACCTTGTAAGATGATGTTTATACAATGAGTTTGAAATGCAGTTTGATTATGCAGAACAGTGCAACCTACGTTCAAAAGGAGAAAATTAGAAAGTACATGAACATCTGTGAGAAAATGGACAAACTGATTTTTTTTTTAAGGTTATAATGTATACCATTAGTTATAATTGTGAATCTGCCAACTAAGCACAGTTTTATACTTTTGGTAATTTCAATTTTGACTCCCACATTTAATTTAATCATATTACAATTCCATGCCATAGACTGTGATCGTAATATTTTAGAATTATGAATTTCATTGAATGACAACATTAACCTTCAGAACAGAAATGTGCAATTATACTTTAATCATTCATAATGTGAGGTTTTATGGGAGCATTTCTGATATCATGTGCAGAAATGTTAAAAATAGTCAAATTCTGTTAATAATCCATCATGCCTGTTGAATTAATTTCACACTGAAGTGCCCACTCAGCAGTTTTGGTTTCTAGCTTGCAGTGTAAGGACAAAAAAACGCAATGTCATGCACATCGCTTCATACATCAGGCTTGCAATACGTGATGAGTGTGGGGAGAAGGACTGTGGGTGTGGTTGGGGGAAAGATGAACCCATACGTTCATTTTAAATTTGAGCTAACTTTAACAAACTTGCACAAAAGGTGAATACTGTCCGAAACATTTCAATAACATTGGGATATTACTACTCCATTTCAGTAACACTGGGCATCTTATAGTATTTACTACAGGTATGCCACTGACTGAGGTACAGTTGTCAGTAAGGGAATGCTAAAATATGTCCTGTAATCAGTTTAGAAAAAGCCATACTCCCAAAATGAATGTCTATAGACTATGTCATATGGATTAGGTTTGCAGCTTTTTTTAATTAACAGCATTCCATTTCAGCCTTTGTAACAATGAAAATTCTTTTAGTATGATAACTAGCCAAACTCAGGTAAACTAAGGAAATAGAAGAAAAGTCAAGAACAAGGAATACTCTGTTTATTTGCTAGCATAGTGAGAAAATTAGAGCACCTAGTTTACCCTTTAGGGGCATATAAAGTTCTCTCTCTGTTATCCCTGTCTTTCCAATAATGTGCAACATGCTTATTTTCTCCTTCATCCCTTCTCCGGTTCTTCCATACTTTCTTGCATGCCTCTGTGAATAACCTCTGCATCCATCCTCAAAGTCCTTCTCCTTCTCCAAGAAGTATTTTTTCATATCCAGGTAGTTGGTAATTCCTACAGTTTGGTGCTTTTGTTCTTCCCATAGCCGTGTTTCCTTTTAAAGATGATCTCTTCACATTTCCCTGTCACCTTGTGGATGTCTAACATGCCACTCTTATCCTTTCTTTTTCTGCTGTCTAATGATAACAGCACCAACTCCACTAGTCTCTTGTCATACCCCCTGATCCCATGCACCTATCCCTTCCCTATGCATCTCATGCATCCTTCCTCTCACCCTCCATCTACTACACTATCCCCTTTCCCCAGCATCCTCTGCATGCTACCTTCCCCCTCCAACCCATGCATCCTTCCCTTCCCCTTCCATCCCATGCACCCCCTCCCTTCTTGCTGCATCCCATGTCTCCTTCCCATCCCCCTCCATGTCATGCACCCTTCTCTTTCTCCTTAATCACATGCATCCCCTCATCCCATCCATACCTTCAATGGCTTTCTTCTAACAGCCTAATGTCCCTTTGCTTGTATGGCTTCAGTTCTCAAGGTTTAGCCTGACCAGGGCCTGGAAGAACAGACAACCACTTCTTTGATTCTGAAGTCTACCCTACTAAGGCTACACACCACCATTCTGATAGCTGCTGACACTGCTGCCTTCTTCTCCATCTCTCTATCTTCCTGCTCTGGTGACTGGTGATCACACTCAACATGTGATTAACAAATAATTAGTATGTGATGTTTGATGTTAAGATGCTGAAACTGTCATGCCACTGAATACAAAAACAATGAAAATACATAGCTCAGAATAGATAGGTGTTGTTCACTTAAAATTTATTATAAAAATTGTGACTAATAAACGCAAAACAAACACCAGTGCAGTTAGTGCTTTCAACTGTAAATGATTGCATGTGAGTTCATCAAACCATGTTAAAGCTTTGTACATTAATATTTAAATTAAATGGCTGTTACCTTTCCGCATTTCTTTATATTTTAACTTTTCATTATTGTTTTTATTGTGGAGATTAATAGCTTGACTTTATTTGGGAGCATACCTCTCAAATGTCCAGATTTTCATAGAATGTCCAGATTTTTGCCTCATATTTTTGGTCTGTTTCTCATAAAATTGTGGTTTTCTGGCATATCGCTGAGGACTGAAGTCAGAAAATAATGGCAGACATTTGAGTTTCAGACTTCATATCCTTCAGAAAAATCATGCTAATCCAAAAGCTGTTATTCTAACAACGATTTAAGTTCGTAAGAGCAATATTTAAAAAGTGTACCTATTTTGGGGACTTTGTCCACCATTATTTGTGGGTTTTTCCAGATTTCTTGCTCTAAGAGGTTGAGAGGTATGTTTGGGAGGCTTGTTTTTAGCTTATACATTGAAAGCACAGCATATAAGTTTATACTGAGTTGCACTTTACACCTTGTATATATATATATATATATATATATATATATATATATATATATATATATATATATATATATATTTACTTTTTTGTCTTGTTCTTAATAGTTGCATATATGCATTTCCCTTCTTCTCAGTAGTTGCATGTATGTCATTTATGTAATTCAGACTTGGAGACTCAGTAAAAACGGAGTTAAATTCTTTGTATGCATACATTCTTGGTCAATAAATGTGATTCTGATTCTGATAACTGCATTGACTCGGCCGTACTGAATATTACCAAACAAGCTCCTCAAGGAAGAGCAAACCTGCCTGCTGGACAACTGCCACTAACAGGCTTTACAATAAAAGGAAGAAATTGCTATCTAAGAGTAAGAGGGAGCAATCCCTAAACTGGAAACATTCCCTCATCAGCCTAAACAAACAGATAAGACATCTTGTGAAGTCCTCCAAAGCAAACTATGAATCCAAATTAGCTTCCTCAACTAAAGACATCATAAGGAGTTCTTTAGTTACATCCATAACATAAAAGGAAAGGCCCAGATTTGTGCCACACTGGTAGTTAATGATACCACAGATACTGAGCCTGTAGACATAGCTAACCTGCTGGCCAATAGGTTCTGTGAAAACTTCACTCATCTGTCCCCACTACAGGTACCCCATGACATCCTTGCCATCTGTCTCCTAGTTTGTATCTCTAAAGAGCAGGTCATAAACACCCTCTCTATGGCCAGAAACACAGAATCTATGGTACCTGATAACATCCCAAGCTGCATCCTACATGGGCTCCAGCAAGAATTAGCAACACCATTGGGTACTCTTTTCTAAGCACCGGCTTTGTTCCAGCTGAATGGAAAATGGCCACCATTATTCCCTTCCACAGTGGTGGTGCTTCTACTGACCCCAGGAATTATAGACCTATTAGCCTGACTAGCCTTATCTGCAAGGCCATGGAGTGAATCATCATGGACCTTATCAACAAAATTATGGGGAATTGCCAAACACTTGACCCTAGTCAGTTTGGATTTGTCAAAGGGAGATCATGCCTGTTAAACCTGGTGACCTTCTTCAAGACAGTCATCAAGACCCTGGACGAGGGGAAATCTAAGCATACAGCCTACCTAGACTTAGTCAAGGTCTTTGACATTATCCCCCACTCAGGCATTATTGACAAACTCACCCAGCTAGGTATCAACTCTTATATCATTAGATGGATTGCTAACTGGCTCACTGATAGAGTCTATATAGTCAAAATAGGGGAATCAACCTCTAACAGCAGACCTGTAACCACTGGTGTTCCACAGGGATCAGTCCTTGGACCTCTGCTGTTTGGAATCTATTTCTCCAAAGTACAAGCAAAAACTAAAGGTCTGTGACTGACAAAGTTTGCTGATAACTTCAAAATGGGAGCATTCATAGAATCTCCAAATGATATCAACATCCTACAAGAGGGTTTTACACAGACAAATGATTGGTGCCAAAGTCATGGCCTTAAACTCCATGCAAAAAATTTATTATCATCCCTTTTGGTAAGGGTGATGTTCCTGATAACTACCACATCAATATCAGCATCATAAGTACGCACATAGTGGTGAGACACCTGGGCACTCAGGTTGACAGCAACCTCAGCTTTGATCACCATGTTTCTACAGTGGTAAGAAGGGCATTCTATATTGCTCATCTCATAAGTCAGGGCATTGCCTCCAGAAAAAAAGAAGCTATAACCTCCCTGTACTCTTCCTCATCAGGCCAATAATTGAGTCCAACGCCCCTTTTGGTATGTACTGTTCCAAGCACCTGCAGCAATTGGAGAGATCACAAAGGTTCTTCACAAGGAAAATTCTAGGTCTTCAGCATCTGTCCTATGTGAATCATCTGAAATTACTAACACTTTGTTCTGTTTCATACAGACTACTCAGAGGCAATCTCCACCTTGCACATAAGGCAATCTCTGACCCTGCTTTACTGGAAATTTTGTGCCTCCATAAGTCAAATGGTACACAGGTTACTCGCTCTAAAGACCTTAACCTGGTATGTGACATTAATAGAACTTGCTTGAGGGACAGATTTGTCTCCCAGAGGTTACCCCACCTTTGGAACAGACTTCCACTTCATGTCAAGCAGAGCACCTCAATGGCCCTCTTCAAATGCAATCTGGACAATTGGATGGATAACTATAAATTCACCTTGGCATTCTGCCTGTGTCCCTCTTGGACAGGGGCAATAGGTGCTGATCACAGAAATTAGGGTAGAACTTGACTAGGCTTGTAAGGGTCATAGGGCCATTAGCCTAGTAACTTCCTATGATCCTATGATCCTATATCTGCAGTGACGTGATTTCCTTTCTGGACTGTGCAGACAGCCTGTCCATTCAATGAGTAGTGATCCATAACTGCATATACTAAGATTCCCTAATAGGATTTGCATGGCTTTGCATTGTGTCTTCTGTACTATGTTATGTGTAGTATACATCTGGATGTCAAGGAATCAGCTGTAAAGCAGTTCTAAAATGTATACTCAGCACAATCATACAGGGACAACAAGAGGGAGGCAAGCATGAGAGATGTACATCAGCTCAGCAGAGTACAATCAGGGAATGAGAAAAGGAGTAGGTATGATTATTTAAATGGAGTACAATCCATGACTTGACAGTAAGGGCAATTGACAGGTAGATCTTATTTTATATCTAGGGTACGATCAGGGTAACAATGACAGGAGGCAAGAGGGGTGTCTATAAATTAAACACATGAAAATATAGGCTTGACTGTAGATGAAAAGATGTGATATGTTCTTTATTGCACAGTGACCTAGTGTAAGTAGATGGGAGGGATATTATTTCTGTTGCTAAATGGAATTTGACAGTGGAGTGGTAGAAAGAGGGGTATTTCATATTACTATTTCTTTGATACTAGATGTGTATAGCTTGGAAATGAGGGATTGGATTTCATGTGCTGTCTACACATCAGTGTACTGACCAAACTTGATTGCATCCTGGTGAACACCAAGGCAAAGTGTTTATTCACAGTGTGATAACTGTCTTGGTCCCTGGATTTTCCAATTGATGTGCTGATACTTCAGATTCAGAAAAGGGACTCTACACAAAGCAAAACAAAATGTACACATTCCACGTAATATAGATAAGACAATATTGCTGTTATCATCTTTAAATTAATGGTAATAAGAAATAACTATATACTGATAGTAGGGTAGGTAATGGATTTGCTCAAAATCAACCTAAACAGCTGAAAGTTTAGCACTGGAATGAGTTTACGTCACAGTAAATACCACAACAATTAATAATATGTAGAATCCATGAGGTATAAATCAGATAAACTACATGGAATATCTAAACTAAAATGTTTTTTATTGCATTTTTGGGAGGTTTGTATCCCCTTGTGATCTTTCTGAGTATTCCATCTGCAGGCAAAATAGGCACATTCTACATTAACTTTGCAACAACTGCTGTATTTTGTGCATGTCTTCTCTAATAGTGTTAAAACAGCAAGTACAGAAATGTGAAAAAAAAACACTAAAATATTAAAAGGTTTATCTTCTTCTGTAAGCTAAAGCCTAACTCAATATGCTATTTGACTTCTGTGCTCTGTAACACATAGAATATTGTTTGCCTTGTTTATCTTAAAGGACAGCATCTCAGGTTCCAATAAAATATTGTTAACTTATAGTATCTTTATGATTATCCTGTTACCTTAAAAAAAACATGAATACAATCAGTTGTAGAATCTATGATTTTTATATTTATATTCTGCTCAACTTGCTACAACATTCTAGAGGGATCTCATTAACCTTGGACAGGAAAACTAGCCTGCAGGGTGCTTTCTGGGAGGAATAAAATCAAATCCCTACAGGACATTTAAACTTTTTGCCCTAAGTGCCAAATATTCCATTGAGGTGATCACAATCTACTTTTAAGTGCTGTGCTTAACGAAACATGCTTAACGTTTTTCTTGCATTCTCATTTTCCACTTTCTCACCTTACTAACATACAAGGCAACAACAAGCCACTAGCAGCCATGTTGCATATTGAACTATTCCCTGTGACTTATACTGCATGTAGCTATATAGGCACACACTACTCATGTAAGACACACACACACATGCACTCAGGTAGACACATACACAAATAAGCATGCACACACACAAACATACATTCATGTGCATGTGTATGAACACAAGCATGGACATGTGCACACAAATTTTTCTATTAATGTGAAATAGACAATGTAGGTTTTATATATATATATATATATATGGATTCCTATTACTTCGAACTTGTAATGGGAAGCCTCACTTCTGTGAAAGTTCACTTTAACGAAAGTGAACTTTTGCGTAAGTGCATTTCACTGAAAACACCGCAGCACAGTGGAGGACATAAAAAACAAGCTATGTCCTCCACTATGGTGTGATAATCATGGACCTTAGGGTTAGGGCATGGGTTAGGGTAAGGGGATAGTTAGTAAAGCTATGCCGTTACCCTAACCCATGCCCTAACCCTAAAGTTCGTGACTATCGCACCATAGTGGAGGACATTGCTATGTCCTTCACTGCACTGCAGTCATCACTGACCTTAGGGTTAGGGCACAGGTCATGGTAATGGGATAGCCCTATGGGCTATCCCCTTACTATGACCCATGCCCTAACCCTAAGGTCCATGAGTACTGCACGGAAGTTCAGTACAACACCCGTTCGTTGTACTGAACTTCGTGTAAGTGCACTTTCGATTAAGTGCACTTTCGCTGCAGTGTGCATTCCATGCACTATTTGGAATTAGTAGTGAAAATTCAATCTAGTGTATGGAACCCATATATATATATATATATATATATATATATATATATATATATATATATATATCACATGTTCTGACATTTCTGCTTTCTTTTCTTTTTAGACAAATGCTATAAGACCCAGTTGTCAGTGCAGTGTCCTGATCAAGCTATTACATACATCAGTTTTATGTCCATCACTAGAACAGCTTATAGATTTGAAGAGCATTTTGTTAACAGGAGCAGCACAGATGTGTTGATTAATACTGAAAGATTAAGGACATAAACATGTTGAAAAGTGCCAGATTGCCCTTTTCATTTTCTGTCTCATCAATTTGACACAAGGCTTAAACATCATTGGCAAAGGCTGTGGGACCATGCAAGGACCTTATTTATTTAAATTTGTTGACCGGGAGTATCCGACTGGACGTGGGTCCATTTTCAGCAGAGGCCCAGGGAGAAAAGCTCCACAGTAAAATAAACAGACAGTAGTTACATTGGATTACATAGTGATTAACAATTTAACATAGAAATTACTTACAACATATTTACAGATAAAGAACATAGTATATCAGTAGACAACTAGAATCTTTATCTGTGAAGTACATAACAGGCATTAACAAATGTAACAATGAGAAGTTCCTGCTGTATAATAAGTACTAGGCTTATGAGCATCTGAGCTTGCTATCATCAAGGTAGTTAGTGGAGGTGAAAGAAAGGTAGTAGTTGGATGGGGTGGATGATATTAGAGTGGGAGTTGCAAGGGCATAGCCAGCATGTTTTTAGGTGCGCTTTTAATAAAGTTTTGAAGTTGGTGCATGATGGTATGGAGGTAATTGTGGGTGGGAGTGAGTTCCATAATTTGGCTATGGCGCAAGAGAATAGTGCTTCACCAGCAGAGTTATTGGCTTTAGTGATCTGCAAGTGATTTTTGTTGCTGGATCTTAGTGGTTTGGTGGTGCAATAGGGTTGGAGTAGATTCTGGAGGGATGGGACATTTAGTGGATGGTTTACTAGTTTGTGGGCGAGTGAGAGTTGATACCACTGAAGGAGGTGAGGGAGTTCAAGCCAGCCCAGTTCAGCAAGTGAGAGACAGTGGTGACTACGGTAGGATGCCCCTGTGGCGAATTTGGCGATTTTGTTGTAGCAGGTCTCTAGCTTGTTTAGATCACATTGCCTTAGGTTGGTATATACTGGAGAGGCATAAAGTAGGGTGGAGATAAGGTGGGAATTTGCTATTGAAATCTTTGCTGCTTTGGTGAGAAATTGTTTATTTCTGTATAATGCTCCTAGTTTTTTGTGGACTTTTTATGGTCATGGATATGTGAATGTCAAATTTTAGTTTATTGTCTATTTCCACTCCTAGCAATTTGGTGTGTTCAGTTGGGTATATAGTGGTGTTGTCTTTTGCTGTGATGTTAAAGTGAGAGTTGTTTTGAGTATGTTTGGTGGGTTGGAAGATGAGTAGTTTAGTTTTGTTTGGGTTGAGTATTAATTGGGCATCGGATAACCATGTTTCAACAGAGGAAAAGGCTTCCTGTGTGACTTTTTGCAGTTTGGGTAGGGACTGGGCTGAGCAGATGATGGTTGAGTTATCTGCGTGTTGGATGAGTATGCCATGTTTGATGGCAGAGGCTAGATTATTGGTGTAAACAGAGAAAAGTAGGGGTCCAAGGATGGATCCTTGGGGAACCCCTATGGAGACAGGTAGTTGGGGAGATATGTCATTCTGCCATACAACGGATTGTTGGCGGTCAGACAGGTAACTCTGAAACCAGTTGGTGACTGATTGTGAGAAGGATAGGTTATTGAGGACAGAGATAAGTTGTTTGTGTGGGACCATGTCAAATGCTTTAGATAGGTCTAGGAAAGTAGCAGAGGAGAGATAGCCATTGTTTTTATGCTGAAGGATAGTGTTAGTAAAGGAGAGTAAGGCAGTGGTGGTGCTATGGTTTGGTCGGAAACCATGCTGAGTACTGGAAAGGAGGTTGTTAGTAAGGAGGTAGTGTGAGACCTGAGAGTGTATGCATCTCTCTAGTATTTTGGAGAGTGGAGAGAGAATAGCTATGGGGCGGTAATTGGTTAGTTCTGCAGAGGGTCCGCCTTTGTGGAGGAGAATTATATGTGAGACTTTCCACAATGTGGGAACGTAACTTTCTGACAGAGATCGGTTAATCAAGATGGATACTGGGTAGGCCAGAGCATCAGCTGCGATTTGTAGGTATTCACTTGGGAGGTTGTCTGCTGCTAATTTGGTGGGTTTAAGTTTAGTTAAGAGTTTTTTTATGTTGGAGGTAGGTACAGGAGAAAAAGAGAAGGCAGTGGAGAGATTACTAGTTGAAGGTGTGGGTTGGAGGGGAGGGGGGGTTGTGTTGTTTAGCTAGTGATAGTATGTTTGGGTGAAGTGTGTGTTGAATGAGTCAGCAATATTTTCTGAGGAGTGAGGGATGTTAGGAGGAGGGGTACTGACTTTATCTGGGTGGAGGATGGAGTTTGTGGAGGACCAGAATTATTTGGGGCTGTGTTGTGAGGAGTCTAGGGCAGATTGGTAGTAGTGGAATTTGTCCCGTTTTATTAGCTTTTTGACTCTATTGCATAGTTCTAGGAATTTCTGTCTAGCTGCGGGGGTTTTGGTTTTGTGCCAGTGCTCCCAGGCTTTATCCCTGTTTTTCATTTCTGACTTAGTGGTTTTCTGTAGCCATGGGGAGGGTTGTGCTTTGATTCTGGAAAATCTTATTGGGGCATGGTAATTAAGGATGTTCAGGAAGGTAGTATTAAAAAATTTAACTGCGTCATCTAGACTGAGGTACTTTAGAGCATGCCAGTTACATTCTTTGAGGGATGAGATGAATGTGAGTGGGTTAAAGTTTACTTTGTATGTATTTGACGATAGATGACAGGTTTAGCTTGGTACAGGTATTTTTTGAGTAGGAATGTTGGGAAGTGATCACTGAGGCTATCTGATAAGCAGCCTGTTATATATGACTGGGGGTTCTTACTGACTAGTATCCAATCCAGGGTAGTGTGCTTGCTGGAGTTTTTATTTATCCTTGTTGGTGACTGGACTAGTTGGGTGAAGCCATGAAAGTGTACATGATGGGTTGGATTGTTGCCAGAACAGGATTGCCAGTCAATATTGAAATCACCTAAAATGATAGTTTCTTGGGGGAGATGGTGGGTAGACCAGCTGAGGAGGTTTTCTAGTGGAGGGATGTTTTGGCCAGGTGGGAAGTAGCATCCAATTATGTTGATGGTTTTGTTTTGGTTAATTTTG
Source organism: Protopterus annectens (assembly GCF_019279795.1). Lineage (NCBI taxonomy): Eukaryota > Metazoa > Chordata > Ceratodontiformes > Protopteridae > Protopterus > Protopterus annectens. Next base: position 837,733,290 of record NC_056731.1, read on the forward strand.
AGGTTGGTATATATTATTTCTTCATTAATGACACCTGACCTGCTATAATAAGAAGCTAAATAAAGCATTTCCTTGAATATAAAAGAACATCAGTTTAATCATGTCATCATATTTTGGTTAATCATTAACTGCAGAGGGATCCATGTAGACTCCAGTAATAAATACTTCTGATTCCCCCAGAATTTCATTTGCCACTTCACATTCAGTGTTCTGGTGACTCGGTTTAGATGACAAATTCAGATCTACATACAATGGCAGGAAGTGGGCGGAGGTTTGTGAGGTTACACCTTAAGTTTTGTGTAAAGTTCTCAAAGCTCTAAAAGCAAAGGGATGTTAGGTAAGCAAAGGGATATTAGGTTGCTAGACAAAGTCTAAACTAAAAGCCACTGGAAGTGTGTATGGTTTGAGGCGATGCATGGAATGAAGGGGGGATGGGTATGTTTAGTGACTAGAGGAACTGGAGTTGTTCTTACTGGAGACCATGAGAATTTGTGGAGACATGCTAAGGGTGCAAAGCATGGCATGAAATATACCTGAAATTAAAATCATTTGCTGTCTTTGCTGTTGTTGCTGTAAGATGATCCTATAAAGGGTACAAAGTACGTTTGTTTGCTTCTCTACAATGATAGCATCACACATAGCTGGCTATTGTCTTTTCTACAGCTTTTGCTGCAATGGGACATAGCAGGATATATCAAGTGTTACCGTATGGTATATACACAATGAAATATATATCATTAGTTAGGACTTATGAACTATACAATACATTAATATGATAAGTGATATTTTCATAAAGGGTTATAGTTAATATCACTGAATGGTAGCATGATAAATGTCAGGGAGGGTGGATTATATGTTGTTATTCCATTTAGTCAAGATGCTGTTAGTGGACATATCGTAATTTCCTAGCCAGTTACATGGGAGTGTACCATACTTTATCATTTGCATACCATTGTCTGAATAGAACAAGTCAAAATCATAGAAAGCTAACTTGTAAGAGAAGGTGGTAAGAGAAATCAAACATACCAAAAAGTGTATGGATATGCACACCAGTGGAGATATTATAGTGTCTTACTTAGAGATATGAAATATTCAGTATATCAATATGATCTATAATGTTTCTATTACAGATTGGATTGTATGGTAAGATTTCTATTTTATTTGTTATGACTTTGCTTAGTATGTGCATTGATGGGTTAAGTGAATGTCAGATATAAGTAATATGGTAATTAGAAGTAGTAAAGTGCTGGTGATTTCGTTTTCTTTGTTCCTGTGTAATGTATTCCTATCACATGTCATTTTTGAAGAAGCTCAAGAACAAAAGAATTCTCCAGTTGTATGAAAGTGATTGAATATTGCTTGCTTTGCTTCCTGCCTGCAGCCTGAGCTGTTTTTTGAAAATCCAGGTCCTAGAAGAGTTCAATGCTTATCAACAATGTCAGTGAATACAAGAAGTGCCTTAATTACAGCTGTGACAATAAGGAGAAAATATTTGAACTTTTCTTCAAGTATATATATATATACTTTTCTTCAAGTATATATATATATATATATATATATATATATATATATATATATATATATATATATGAGTCTCACATGATTTGTCAAAATTACATTTAACCGAACAACAAATAACCGAGACCACTTACCCAAAACTCCACTATTCCGAAACATCAGCATGCTGAATTACAAATCCATGAAAAACCAATTATTTAAAATATAAAAACAAAAACACACACGTTCTCCAATATTTTTGCAGGGGGCAAGCCCCACTGCACCCCCCATGTGTGGGGCTGTGCCCCCCCCACCCCCCTGCAAATTATACCTACCAACTCTGAGATCGCACTGCTGTGACAACAAGGGTAGATTTCCCTATCCTTACTGTACTGTGATCTCCATTTGAAAGCTATGACCAGGGTGAAAATAATGTACCATATGCTGAAGATTGCTGACACTACCATTGCATCAGAACTGGTAAGTTAGGTAAAGACCATATACTTGTACTTCTCACACTATCAGCAACACAGTAAGTATTTTGATTAAATGAACTTCAGCATAGTGATATTTCAGGATAGTGGAGTTTTGGGCAAGTAGTTTCAGTTATTTGTTATTCAATTAAATGTGATTTCAACAAATCAAATGAGACCCGTATATATATATATATATATATATATATATATATATATATATATATATAATATATATATATATATATATATATATATATATATATATATTTGTGTGTGTGTGTGTGTGTGTGTATTGTTGATTTAATAGTAAAAACAGAAGATAAGCCATTGTTCTTTACCCATTACTGTTATGCAGATGGGGGTGGGGGGGTGGGGACTAGAATAGACAGAATTTTTGCATCTACAGTTTTGCTTAATAAAGTGAATTATTTTAGAACTATTCCTTGTCTTTTATCTGACCATAATGCACAAAGTATTAATATGTAAAGGGATACAAAGGAATTTCAGATTATTTACAGAATCGCAGTATATCTGCTAAAATTAAAAGAATTTAAGAGTTACTTTAAGGAGCTAATTGAGAATTTTTTTTCTTTGATTGATGATGGCCAGATTACTAAGGTCATATTATGAGATTTCTTAAAAATATTAAAGATAGAATGGGAAGATCAGCTAGTAATAAAATGAAAGAGTGGGATAAAGAGTTGTTAGAAACACAAGATGAAATATATAAAGTGAAGTATGAACAACAAACAAAGAAATTAGATAATACTGAAGTTGTTAAAATTAATGATAAAATATCAGTTTTAATGCATAAAGTGGAGCTGTCTTTAGAAAAAATAAAATTACACAGTTATGCAATGACTTCAAAAAATCTTCATAGATTATCTAATAGAAGTAAGATGTTAAGCAAAAAGGCACAAATCAATAATGTTCAAAATCCTTGCACTAATAAACTTACTTCAGATATTGAAGAAATGCTTAATATTTTAAAGCATTTCATGAGACTCTTAATAAAGATAAAAATAATAATCCCGGTGATTCCAAAACTGATAAATATCTAAAGAAAATGTTATTAATAAACTTAATGACCAACAAATATGTTTAATGAATAAGCCTATTACCCTAATAGAAGTTCAAGAAGCTTTAAAACAAAGGGTAAAATTGTAAAGTTCCAGAGTTAGACTGTTTAAGTAAGGAAGTATGCTTCCATTACATATTTTAGAATTACTGATCAACATTTTCAGGATAATTCAGAGTGACAAAATAATTCCGCCTTTATGGAAATTTTCTGTAATCTCACCTATACTTAAACCAGGAAAGGATAATTTAGTTTCCTAATATAGACCTATTCCATTATTAAATGTAGATTATAAAATATTTACTTCCATCTTTTTTCAAGGTTAAGAGATACAGTAGATACATTTAATAATAAAGGTCAAACAGAATATATAGTCAATATATTAATGTATGATGATATAAAATGTTAGCAGCTATAACAGATTTAGCAAAAGGAATGAAAACACTGGCCCTAATTAGCTTAGATATCAAGACAGCTTTTGATTCTGTGTATTGGATTTACTTGTTTTAAAACTTTAGATGCATTTTCATTTCCAGAACGATTTGTGGAAATATTTAAATAAACTTGTATATAGACTCTAAAGCATATGTTAAAATTGGATCTTAACATTTCTGAAGAATTCACTTTAAATAAAGGCAAAAAACAAAGGTATCCCTTGTCCCCTCTAGTATTTTCATTAGTTATCGAACCCTTAGCTAATAGTATAAGAAGCTATGAAAAAACTAATAGATTCTGAATTAATAAGGATTACCAATCTAAAATACAGCTTTTTTGCAGATGATATTTTACTAACTATAGGAGATTTAATTATGCAATCAAAGAGATGAGGAAATTGAAAAGTTTTAAGAAGTATTGCTGCTAATAATAATAAAACTGAAACTTTAGTCTTAAATCAATTACTAGATAGTAAGTTTAAAGCTATATATATATATATATATATATATATATATATATATATATATAATTGGAAGGAAAAGAACTAACATATTTAGGAATAAAAATCTACTTGGAAAAGCAATTCACTGGGTCCACACCATAAGTTCCATACCTCCACAGGAATAACAGGACCAAAATTTTTATAAACACAAGTTATTCCAAACACAAAAACGGTTAAGTGCTTTTGTCTCCCTCACCAAAACAGAGACTTCTTCAGAACTAAGTTATTATTCCCATAAGCACCTCTTATATAGTAGGTGTCATTTACATTCTAATTAATTATTACAAATTAAAAATTCTACAGTTAAAGTGATCCTGACAACTTAAAACATTTGTGTTAAAAGTACAAAATGTTGAAGCTTTGAGAAAAATACTATTTTACATCCAGAGCTCTCTTTTTTAACATTGGAGCCAAAGGAATGTTTTCATTAATACCTGGTAGTGTGTTAGAGTTTAATTTTATTATCCAAAAAAGTTCTCTTAACTCCAACCGGAGCTCCCACCACCCACCTTGGGCATTTAATGGAACTTGTTCTAAGATCCCAAATTTAAATCTAGTGAAGTCATTACACTGTAAGGAGTGTTTATACAGTGAATTATTCACATTACCCCTTGATATTGCATACAGATGTTCATAGATCCTTGTTCTAAGTTTTCTTTCTGTCTTACCTATATAATAACTTCCACAAGTTTGGCAGATTGAAATGTAAACTATACCCTTGGTGTTGCAATTTCCTTTGTGCAAATTAACCTGGTATCCATTTTTCTTTAATACTATATTATTAGATTCAAGTATGTAGCGGCATTGGTTGCATATCCTGCACCTGGTAGTACCTTTGTCAAGTAAAGAAATGCTTTTGACAGGGTATTCAAATATTGATTTTTAATTCCTCCCCATCTTGTAAACAAATTTGGCTCATTTCCTAGAGTTTTTAGGACATCAGAATTGTACTTAAAAATTGTCCAATTTCTAGATATAATTTTCTCACCTTCTTTTCCCCTAAACCAAATGGTATTACCATACTTTCACTGTGTTGAGAATTGTTCTTTGCCTTGTTTATAGTACCACCAAGATTAGTTTCACTAATAAGGGCTTGAATTTAGTTCTCCACCTGTCCAAAATTTGAGCCCTTATAGATTCTAATACTTTGTTGGGGTACCCTCTGTTTTTAAACATGTTTGTAATAATTAACATCTCTTGGTGGAAACTATTGGTGTCTGAAAACATGCATGCTGCCCTGATAAGTTGCCCCTTAAAAATGTCACGCTTAGTGAATGCTTTTATAATCTAGGTAATCATTAGAAAATATGTGTTTCCTGAATATCTTTGAAGTAAAAGAACCTGCTGCCTGGTTCTTTGAGACTGCTACATCCAGGTAGTTGATGGTTATGTCAGAGGTTGTGGAATTAAATTTAAAATACGCACCTATATTGTTGAGGTACTCTACAAACACTATGGGTTGGTTATCTGACTCCTTCCATATAATAAACACATCACCCAAAAATCGTAGATATGTGAACCATTTTGTATGGAATTCAGATTTAAATACGTTTACCTTCCCATGTGTATAGAACCATGTTGGCATATAATGGAGCACGACTTGCCCCCATTGCCACACCTTTCAACTGTTTGTAATATTCACCTTCAAAGGTCAAGAAATTATTTTTGACAATAAATTCTATCCCCATCATGACAAAATTTAGCAATGTTTCATTGAAATTTGTCAAAGTTCTTGCTGCCCCATAAAATAGTTCAAGGCCCTGTTCATGTGCAATGGATGTAAATAGGTCAACTACATCAACTGTAGAGAAACAACAGTCACTAGAATACCACATATGGTTGATTTTAGTCCAAAAATCCTAGGAATACTTTAACAAATAATGTACCGGATCAAGTACCGCTTTGAATAACCTGTCAATAAAGACATCTAGGGGGTGTGTTGGACTCCCACTTGCTGAAATAATGATCCTAAATGGTGGTTCTTCTAAATTCTTATGAATTTTTGGTATTCCAAAATGCTACTGGAATAAATGGATGTTCTACTCTTAGAAAGTGGTAAAGTTCTTCCGAGATAACCCCTTGCATAAGTGCATCATCTATAAGAAAATGTATTTTTCTATAAGCAATACAAACCTCATTTCTTGAGGAAGTTTTATAATTTAACTCATCTGCAAATACGTGAGAAACAGAATTTGCATAGTCTAACTATTCCACCAACATTGTCAGGCTTCCTAATCCTGATGGCGTTATTACTTCTTAAATTTTGCATTAAATCATGTTCATTTCTTGTTAAATTAAATGATTTTTTGATCTTAGTATATTGTTTATTAGAGAATGTTGAGTGCAGCTCAGCTGTCCAGACATTCTCGAAAGTCTGAATCATGGGGTGAGGGGGGGGGGGGGTTAAAGCAACTCTTCCTTTTAAGCTTCTTGTTAGTTGTGTGGAAATCTCTATCAGCAATTTGTTCTTTAAACTTTAATTTAAAATTCAACTTCCATATGAATAACTTAAGTTCAATAACAGTATCCACTGTGCTTACCTTAAATGAGGGTACACATTTGAATCCTTTAGTAAATAATATAAAAAAGTCAAATCAATTTCTAAAGAAGTATAGTTAAAAATGTTAAAACCACCATATGAATTAAAAATACCATTGTTGTCTGTAGAAATACTATTATTACTTAAAGGGGGGGAGGCTGTCTGGGGCAGGGAAGTTGAGAAAGCATTTGCTCCCAGACAAGACTCTTGAAGCAAGAGACAGGGTTGGTGAAAGACACAAGAGGGAGGGAATACCATGGTTGGGGTGAGGGTGGGGAAATTGTGAAATTATGGATGTCAAGTTTGGTGACTGTGAGAATCAAGTCCTCACCCAATGGACTGTCATAACTATCACCTCACTGCACCGATGGGTGCAGTGTCTGATGTCTGTGTGTTCTTGTGTTATTCAGGACAATGATGGAGAGCAGTGTCTTCACTTGGCATAGGCGTGCACCAATTCTGCGGCGTACAATCCAGTGACCATTCCTGGCAGCTCAATTCAGGTGACAAAATCACCCCCTCTGCCTCTGCTCCCAGAGGGAACCACAGGCCTATCCCCTGGGACAGAACTACCTGAGGATCCAGGTAGGGCAGGGGCAGCAGTGGGGGTTGTGGCCAGGCTACAGCCGAGAAGTGCTGGGCCTTGGTGCTGTAGCCAGTGAAGTGAATGTAGGCGGATTGCAGGCAACTGCCCTGCCCCGCTGTGCTGTAGTAATAAAATAAAATATTAAACTACAATAATAAAATTAAACATAACCAGAAAAATGTATATCATCAAAAAGAAAATGATAATAAAGAAAAGCAAATATTCTAAATCATTATAAAAATATGGAAATACAATTAAAAATAATAACAAATAAAAAATGGGTAACAAAGAAATACAAAATTATACATGACTACACAAAAATTAAGTAAAAACAACCAAAAAAGGAAGAAAATGGGTGGGGTGAGAGAATAAAAAAGGAGAGATTTACTAACGTCAAATGTGATATACAATGCACATGTGTACAATTCTATGACTCTGTTCTGCTCCTACTGTCCAACTTTTGGTGCAAAAAATCTGGACAAACCCTGACAAAACGGGTTGACAAAGGCCCAAAGATAGGGACATATTTTAAATATTGCTCCTATTAACTTAGAAAGTTGCTAGAGTAACAGGTTTTGTTGGAACACACCTTTTTATGAAAGAGTTGAAGTCTGAAACTCAATTGTATGTCATTATTTAGTGACTTCAGTCCTCAGATAATCCTAGTGATTTGTCAGAAAACCACTCATTTTATGAGGAACATACCAAAAATATGAAAGACAAATCTGGGCATTCTGCAAAAATATGAACAGTTGAGAGGTATGATTCAGCTACCTTTACTTTTAACACTATCAACTCTTAACAAATAACTTTTAACTGTTAAGACAACCAAGCTCATAACAGATGCACAGTATATTACAGATTGCATCCAGCAATCATGGATATATGCATATATTGTACAAATGCATGTTCCATTTATACTGATGACAATCGTCAGCAGACTATTGTTGTCACTGGTTTATAGGTCTTATGTTACATTGCAAAAGTGATGTAAACCTAAACAGTATTGTATATTTGGCAAGTGCGGTTTTTGAATCAACAACATCTGACTGGTCTGTAATACTAGACTCTTGTTTTATCCTACAGACTAATGCATGCATACTTTTCCTTTACAATTGGCTCAATGTGATGCAAGTGTTTAACATAATAAGCTGTATTTCCTCTTAAAGCTACAATAATAGTACTGTTTGGAAGCATACATACCTGTGTCTCGCATCCGTGCCAATCTTGCTTCATAAGTTCACAGATTCAACAATCTATCTGCATGAGGTATGAAAAAAGCAGAACACAACAGAATACCATTAAGAATACCAATCCTGAACAAATGCAGCTGCTAACTCTTACAAGCAGTGCCTGTAAGCAATACTCACCTGTGGAGTGCTGCAAGTCTGACATTCCTCAATCTAACAGTTGAGGGTATCCCTCTTCCTCATCCTGAGGTTTCTATAGTGATTTCTACTCTGTTTGCCAGTGAAGGGGATACTAGTCGCGGTGGACAAAACCTGGACTAAACAATTCCATGCATCTGATTTGTAATTGGATCCATGATAGCACTCCTGCAGCAGCTGGGAACATAGCAATTCACAAGTTCAACAAACATTTTGGACTCCTGCACACCCCACTTTTGAGACTGAAATCTCAAAGCTTCTACATAAACATAAGCCATGTCTAATGCAGATGAAGACCAGTCTATAATAATGTTTCCCACCAGTTCCAGTTATTACAGATACAAAAGTGTGCACTTTTGGAATTTTGCAACATTTGAAAATGGTGTGCGTCGCTTACCATCACGCAAACACAGGAAACATGTTTGCGTGTTTGCATGATGGTAACCAGTACAAAGATGGTAACCAATACAGACATTAATACAAAATTACATAACTGGCACAATATTAGTGTGTCAGCCACCAGGAAAATAATTATGACAGAAGAAATACTAGGTCAACTGCTATAATTGAGATTGATTATAATTTGAAGTGGGACACCATTAAAAAAAGAATGAACTCTGATGTATTTGATCCCTGAACCTTATGTATGGTAGTCCTACACTTATAGCTGTTGCCACAAGAAGAATATATTTATTTATTTATTGAAATTTGTTGACTGGGAAAGACCACTGGGTCAGAAACCCATTTTCAGTGGAGGCCTAGGGACAAAAGCTCCAGTTATACATCAAAAATGTTATAACAAGATAATATTTACAATAATATAACAGTGTGAAAGATTTTTATACAATTTCCTGTTGATTAGTAATACACAGAGTAGAAAGTTTTATACAATCTGGTTAGGTGTTAGTATTACGCATACAGCATTTTTAATGGCATTCATTGTATGGAGGGACAAAATACAGTAGATACATTCATAATAAAGAGTTCATTTATGTACTTCAATGCATGAGAAGTTTAGGTTTTAGCCTAATAATAATTATAGAGACAAGATAGCAATTGACATACCTTAACTGATGTAGAAAAGTCAATGAAGTTTAGAGAATTTACAAATTATTACTTGAAAATGAAAGGAGTCATACTAGCCAGCAAAATCTTAGAATTTTTTTGACAGTGGTCTTTAGTTCTGGGCACAAGGACAGATCTGATTGTTAAGAACGTTCCTTTTTAGGGCAAATTTGAAGGTTTTTATGGAATCAAGTTGTGTATTGGGGGGTAAGGCATTCCATAATTTTGCTATGGAGTGAGAGTACAAGCTTTGTCCAGCTGTCTTATTGGGTATGGATACTTTAGAAGCTGTTTATTAGTAGACCAAAGATTCTGGGAGAGGATGTAGGATTGTAGGATAGAATGAAGTGAAGGGCAGTTTTTCTGGGTTGTATATTAGTTTATGAACAAGAGTTAGTTCGGTTTAATGAAGATAGTGGGGGAATTCAATTCCTTAATGGCCTGGCAGTGGTGTGTGTGGTTTGGTATGACAGAGGCAAAGTTTGGAGTTTTATAATAGCATGATTGTAGTTTGTTATGAAAAAAAATACTTGTCTATGTTTAATTTCATTGCAATTTAATGTAAGGTCACAACAGTAAAATGAAAGCTGGAACCCAGGGCCATGTGGACTTCAGCCTGACACTTAACATCTGCAGCCACAGGAGACATTACATAACCAACTCTACATTAGTATTTATTTTGAGGTTTACACTGTTACAGTGCAATGGTGCTTAGCAGGTCTGCGCAAGGCACAGTTGCATTAATAGGGTGTATCTGATGTATATTTTTAAATGTCTGGCTCCTGTCTGCTACCTGGGTGGTCCAGTTGTCCATTTTGTGCACTGCTGCTGTGCGCTCAAATCAGCTGAGCGTAGGCAAAGCTGTTTATGCTAAGAGCAGCACTGCTCAAACAGAGAGCCAAAAAGTAAGAGAAAAAAACAATGACAGGCAGAAACAGAAATCAATGTATGACATATGCAGTCCAATATATTAGTACACATGAAATATGCATACATAGGTCTGAAATCCAAATCACTATCCAGTGCACATGCAGAACAGAGGATGGGTACCTTAACCCTGTTTTTCACACAAACACCTTTGCAAGCAACAACACTCATTCAGCACACAAATTAAACAGAATATAGAGGTATATTAAAACATTACATGTACATTTAGTGAAATGTTCATCTTTGAAACTACTGCACTTAGTGATTACACACCCTGTTATAATTCATGCTTGGAAATATGCAGCACTGTCTTACCTTTCTGTGTTCTTTGGTCATTCAACAGTTATCTGACCAGTACTCTGGGACATACAGTATGTAAACCATTTTATATCATTGCAATTACAATGTCAAAGGATATTAACTGGGAATAATATGATATGCAGTTGCCAACTAAGGGAAGCCAGGTTGTAGGTCGCATAGAACCATTCACTGCTCTTTTTGGTGTGGGGGAGCAAAGTTGTGTTCCTGCTTTGACACTAACAAGACTGTGTTGGTCTAGTTACTCTGCTAGTTTGGCATGCTGCCTGTTGTCTGATTTAGGGAGGGTTGAGAAGTCAGAAACTGCAATGAGTATCCTTACTGTTGAACTTTTCTCTGTAATGCTTTCCCAGTACAAAAATATTGTGAAGTAAAAGGATGGGTTTAGGCTCCTAGGTGGTGAGTCGCTATGCTATGGTTTGTCTCCTAGCCAATGCAAGGACATACTGAACACACCAGCTGCTAGTTCCCCTTTGACTCATCACTGTTCTGCGGCTGTGGTGACCTTGGTATTGTTGGGAGGATGTGTTCCCTTCTCCTTCCCTTTGCTGGTCCTGCTGCAGCAGTTTCCACAAGATTAACCTGGGTAGCATAGCACATACTATGAGCATTGTGGGACATGTCAGTGGATTGTAATGTAGGCACTGTCACTGTGACTGCAGTAGCTCAGAAACAGTCTCTATGACATTACAGGTTGGACCGTGTGTCTCATTAAGGTGTTTTTTTTGTGTGTGTGTGTGTGTGTGTGTGTGTGTGTGTGTGTGTGTGCGTGTGTGTGTGTGTGTGTGTGTGTGTATTACTGATAGGTGTCAACAGCCATGGCAACATGCATAGCATGCATCCACCCCTAAATGAGCCTGTGAGATATCCCCCATAGCACACATCTGGTGCAGCTGGGGGATGTGGCACATATGAGAATCGTGTTAACTACCAGGGTTGCCAGCACTCACATTCCAGATGATTCCCATGCCATTAGACATGACTTGACAGTTGTTCAAGTGGTAGACCTTATGGTTAATGTAGACCCTACCCTGCTCCCCAGCTGTTTTTTTCATGTGTACATGACTGCGATGTATGGCACACATTATGTCAGGTTAGTGAGATACAATGGGATAATTGTAGAATTCTTGTGACCCTCATCCCAGAACTAATGGTAAAATATATGTGCTCTCTGCCATGTTGTAACATAGTATGCAGGAAAGTTTGGAAGATCCTGGATGGTGATGGCTATGACACACCAAGCATGTCCCCTGGTAGTCTGGGAAAGGTGCCTGTGGCTGAGATTCTAAGTTCAACACATACCTTATTTTGCACTGGGATGGGTTACCTGCATTTGGCCCTGGCTCTGAGTCAAAGCTTCCAGAGGTCGCACAGTTCCTTTACTGTGTCTTTGGCCTGCAAAGTTTTCGCCTTCTCTGTCTATGGCTATTGGCAGCAGCAGCAGCATTGGCTTCAGCCTGTAGCATAGACAACTGTACTAAAAAATCAGCAGCTGCTAACAATCTGTCTGTGACTACTTTGTATCCATACTCCACTATTTTCTCAATCCACATAAAAAACAGCAGGGAGCATATCTTATCTCCACAAGATTGGTTGAGTAGCATGCAATTCAGCTGCTTATGCTGTAATTAGCATCTCTGAAGCATAGACTAAAACAGATGCAGTCCATCTCTATTTTACTCCATTCTAAAAAGTCAAATGTGTAGCTAGTCAAACTGATGTGGATGAGAGTTATTGCATTGTATAACTCAGTGACACATTTATGCTGAACAGGATATCTCTACAGAAAATGATTGTACTCCAGCAGATATGTATCCATTTTGTTACCTACATAGTGTATATGCTGGAATGTACTTAAGAATAATGGGAAGTAAATATGCATGCATTTTTTAGAACTAATCATGGCACGGCCTTGTTTTTCAAGCCATTTCAGAGGAACAGAGAAGGTAGAGTAGTGTGAAAATATAATGCTGTGTGATAACTATGTATACATGTTTCATGGAAAGGTCCTTTGATAGCACTTTTAGCATGCCACAGTTGTTTGGTTAGCATAATTGGTCCTTGACCTGTTATTTTGTTTGAGGGGTAGCAAAGATGAGTTCCTGCTATGGCACAAACTATAACGGACTGATATTTTGTGTGGGTGAGCATAGCTGAGTATCTGTTATGGTCCAAACAAGGATATTTTTCTGTTGTTACACTCCTTGTTTTGTATCCTGCCTGTTAGTTTTTGACCCCTGTTGAATCTTTAAAGTTTATCAAGTGTGGAATAATGACAGCCTTCCTTTACAGCTTTATCTATAAACAGTTTATTTGTACTTCTGTGATCTTTATATGTGTTATCATTTTTTGTCTTCTAGGACACAAAATGTCTGTTTAACATAGGCCCCCTGAGATATTCCCTGTCTGGGCCAGTAATCAAGGAGCCTGAATCCTCACCACTGACACTGGAGAGGGGCATTCACTTGGAACAAAAATGCATATACCCAGTATTTCCAGATGCTGCTGTCTGCATCAAGCATAATTTCCCTTAACAGCACACAGGGAACACAGTCAGTCCAGGGGCTGGGTCCTCATTCTCTCTCCTGATCTCCAATAACTCCCCACTGACACAGGTGTAGGGTTGAGCCCTCAGCTGAGTGTCCAAGCCAAGTCCTGAAGCACCCTCTCTGTGGAACCAGTGATTTATGTCTCTGCTCCAAGCGTCTGGCACACACCACACTCTCTTTGATTTTCAAACACCCACACACATGCAAGCACACATGCACAAACACACACACACACACACACACACACACACACACACACACACACACACACACACACACACACACACACACACACACACACACACGCGCACACACACCTGGGAATGGATGGCACAAATTCTCCCCAGACTATAAGGTAGATACATCTCCACCAGACACTCCAAAGCCAGTTACTCTACGGCTCATGCAAAGGTGCCCAATTATACTGAGTGAAATTAATATTAATACAAATGGTAATGTTGACTAAACAGCCAGGCTTTCAGGAGTGGCCACAGTACCAGCAATAGATATTAGTACACTCAGAGGTTAAAATATTCTCTAAAAGACCAGCCACAATGATACATTTACATATATATAATAATAAATAAAAAAAGAACATGAAAATACTAAATATCTATTTAAATAAACACCAGAATTTTAATCACATGAAATATTAAAAATAACACATGTGTACAGGTTCACACAGTTACATAAAAAACAGTGCTTAACTAATCTCACTATATTTTCTGGTCATCTGACTTCTGGATTCCATGCTTGCCTCCTTGGCTAGAAGCTGTCAGAATTTAGCACATATGTGTTAATAATGCACACACAGATGGCCTTGCTAAGATCTGCTGCAGCTCATGGAAGTCATGAAACAATTTCAAACCTCCACCCTTCCAGAGTAGCAATTAGTTCACCCCAATGTCAAAGCAGAAAGCGTCCTAGTATAGAATTTTTGTCTCTGGCTGCATTAAGAACTGTAAGATACAATCTTTTTGGCCAAAGCCAGGTAATTTAATTTCAAACTATTTTCAAAGTTTGAGAGTAACCTCTTCTCTTTCAGTATCGTCTGTTAAAACATATCAATTTAAACAGTTACAATAATACATGTATATTTCTTTTTCTGTCCAGCAGGGCACACTGTTGGTATATTTTTAATACAAGCAGCTTTAAAAATACATTTTTCAACACAAGCAACTGCACGAATCAGTTTGATACACAAATGACATATAATTCTTTACAAAATTACAGCTAGCTGTGGCTGCATATATTACACATCCACTGCCCTACTTCTCCTGGCATAGCTAGCAATTCCTCATATCATCACAATCCCATTTACTGAGGCAGAGAATGACCTCATCATATAAGGCTTACATCATATCATGCAGTACTGCTGTTCAGAGGGCAGGCCAGTATGGCAGCATACAGCCCTGTGGGATGAATTAGTCCGGAACATAAAAGATATTGGGTAACACAGTTGCACTTATAAGCAAGTGTGTCACAGAGCCACTGATATGGTAACAGTTGCAAGGAGGTGTGCAGCTACAGTGGCACATGATCACCAGAACACCAGTGGTGGACATGCTGCAGAAACCCTTCTCACTGCCACAGAGGACTTCCTGGCAAACATTATCACACATGAGAGCTCCCATAAATCAATGAACCAGTAAGTTCTGGACAAGGGCACCACTCCTGCACCTCAAGATGAGCTTCTAGGTATGCTTTGTTAGAGCATCATTAGAATACTGTGGCATTCTGAAATTGTGTCAATAGTTTATATGTGTTTATCAAGTTATTTTTTGGGTGGGGGAATTTAAGATGGCTGTAGTTTTAAGCTTTATTTTGAAGTTGTCAGCCATATTCTTCTTAACATTTGAGTTACTTCAGATATAGATGAGTAAAGGTACTACCTTCTGTTATACTGTTAAATGTGGCACTGTTGCCATTACCTCTTCCTTTACTTATTTCAGGACCATCAGGAATTCAGTGATATAGGGCTCATGCAGTTGATAAGCACAATACATTTATGTGAGTCTTTTCGGCTTTTCCTGATTAGGGGTCGCCACAGCGGAACTCCGGTCCGCTAATGATTGGCAGTCGATTTTTATGGTGTCGAGTTGCCAGCCCGATGTCCAACCTTCAGCAAAGGCACGCTCATTCACGCATGTCTTTCGGAGGTCATTTGACCGCTGGGAGGACATGCAGACTCTACACTGAAGGCACTCCAGCCGAGAATCGAACAGGAGAACATCTTGCTGTGAGGAAACAATGCTACCGCTGTACCACCGCGGCTACTGAAGATAAATTCCAAGATATCTGATAATGTGTCCTGTCAGGCCTGCTGTATGTATTGCTGTACTGTTTGCATACCTGTCAACTGTATAGATTTTTGCTGAATGCCCAGATTTTTGACTCACATTTCTGTCCTGTAATTCATATCGTAGTGATTTTCTGACAAATTACTGGCAAGTCATTAAAGATTAAAGGCGTAAAATAATGACAGAGATCTGAGTTTCAGAGTTCATACCCTTCAGGGCTTTCATACCAAAGCAAAACCTGTTGTTCTATCAACTTTCTAAGTTTGAAAAGCAAAATCTGAAAATTGTCCGTATTCTTTGGCCTTTGTCCAACCATTATTCATGGCTTTGTCTAGATTTCTTGCTCTAAGAGGTTGAGAGGTATGACTGCCTGTAATATTGACAGCAGTGTAAATTGTTTAGCATATACTGCAGCACAGTAGTGCAGGTATTAAAGTATTCCTGTGTTTCTTCCGTTTATTACAGGTGATCGTGGAGGTGGTTCTGTGTCTCCTGTGCCACCTGATGTCAGTTTCTCATCAGACTCTGATGATAATCATGGCCAAAGTGAGGCACAGCTAGTGGTTGCAGAGGCTGGATCTGACATAGAGATTGACAGTCAGTGACCCCCTTAATTTTCCCCATAGACAGCCAATAGGCCTACGCATCCCCAGTCCACTGAGGCCACAGATATTGGACAGGTGGAGGGCAAGGACATTGACCATGGAAGTGTAGCTACTGCTGCTTTAGAGCCTGTTGATTTTAGCCATAGCCAAGCAGTTGGTGAGCTGCCACGCAGAAGGCTCAAAAGGGGTGCTCAGAGGAGGCCTGCTCTCCCTCCTCCACCTGGTGCATGTGTCTCTTCATGCGCAACGTAACATATATTTAGGGCCATCATGTAGGCACAGGCATGTTCAGAAAGGCACTCCAGGCAAATACTTAGGGTTCTAGATATGGCGCAGTCTGACATCCATGACTTCCTCTACCATGTTGTTGATTCCATGGATCAGATGAATAACACATTGGAGTGAGGTATGTCAGTGATGGAGCACTGAGTATCTGTCATGGAACACACATTGTCTGTGATTGAATGTCTGCTTGATAGAGAACGTTGGTCTCATGGGTGTAGGTCAGCAATTACATCTGCTGTAAGCCAATGTGTCTGTGTCCTATCATACTCCCATAGTAGCAGTACTTCCACTGCTCCATCAGGGAGTGTATTGTCCACAGCCAGATGTGACAGGCCATGGAGTCATGGTCCTGGGCATTCCTGTGAAAGGAACACATTCAGCAGACATCACTCACCTGCAGGTAGCAGCCCTGTCACTGACCTTGGGCATGGAGGTGCCAGTGCAACTCCTGGCAGAGCCAGTTCTCATGGTCGGGAGTGACAACAATGAATTGTCAACTACCATGCACGATTCACACTTGTATGACATACAGACACATAGAGCTAGCACTGAGCTTGGCTGTGTGCATACAGTCTCACACCAATATTACATTGAGGGTACCTTCAGACAGACAGACACACACACACACACACACACACACACACACACACACACACACACACACACACACACACACACACACACACACACACACACACACAACATTTTCATGATCCATCTTGTCTGCTTCACTTCCTTACTCACACAAACTCACACACCTTTTGTGTCAGCCTAGGCCTCCTGCACTTCCATACAATACCCAGTGCAAGTGATGATAACTGTGCCATATCCCTGTTTTCTATCTTTTGGATTCAGGGATAGTAAATCTATGTCTGATGCACAGGATGACTATTTACATAAATGATGATTACATCTGCATGTGTGGTGTTGAATTGATGATTGCACCTGTCAGTTATATTGTACTTGCCCAGTTATACAAATGCTACTATCATCATAACTCTCAATATCTTAGAGCAAGAAATCTGGACAAAGCCACAATTAATGTGGGGGCAAAGGCACAAAATAGAGACAATTTTTAAATATTTTTCATAGTTTCATAGGTTGGTAATAGGCTATCGGCCCTAGGGCCTATACAAGCCTAGCCATAACAATTCCCTGGATATTTCTTCCCACAATATTTACTTCCCTGGAACCCTGTCTAGCAGGGTGACTGACATGATCCCTGGGTTCCTTTTGAAGAATGCCAAGGAGGCACTCTGCTTGACATGTATGGGCATTCTATTCCAGAGTATGGGGAGTCTCTGGGTCAAGAAGCTATCCCTCCAACATGTTTTGTTCATTGTGATGACAAGGTTTAGCTCCCTGGAGCGTGTGGCTCTGAGGGATTGGGATTTCTTGGATTATATCCAACAGCTCAGGGTTTGACATGGCCTTGTATGTTAAGCAGAGATCACATCTGAGTAGACGATATGCCACAGAGTATAGCTGGAGTTTTTTTAGATGGTCAGCATATGGCATCTGCTTTAGGCCTGTGATTCTTTTAGTGAGGTATTTCTGCAGCCTTTCCAGCTGTTACAGATGTCTTGTGAGGTACATACCAAACGGGGCGTTATACTTTATAATGAGTCTAATGAGGGATGAGTACAATGGGACAATGACCTCCTTTTTTCTGGATGAAAAGCCTTTAGTGATGAGGTGTGCCACATAGAAGGATTTCCTGACTGTTGTGGTGATATGGTTATCGAAGGTGAGACCACTGTCCATCTGTGTCCCTAAGTCTCTCATCACACGTTCGATGTTTAGTGTACTGCCACCTATGTGGTAATTAATGGGTACATGTTTTTTTCCAAAGGGGATAACTATACATTTCTTGGCATTAAGCTTGAGCCCATGGCTCTGGCACCAGGCATCTGTTTCTGTAAGGCCCTTTTGTAGAATATCCACATCATTTGGGGATTCAGTAATGGCTCCCAGTTTGCAGTCATCTGCGAACTTTGTTAGCCAGAGTCCCATAGTGTTGGCCTGTACTTCAGAGAAGTAGATGCCAAACAAGAGTGGTCCCAGGACTGAACCCTAAGGTACTCCACTTGTCACTTGTCTGGAGCTGGATTTGGAGTCGGCTACTTTTACAGTCTGGGTTCTGTCAGTAAGCCAGTTGGCAACCCGTTGCTCTTACAAACTTAGAAAGTTGATCGAATAACAGGTTTTGCATTAGCATGAATTTTCTGAAGTGTATGAAATCTGAATCTCAAATGTTTGTCATTATTTTCTGACTATAGTCCTCAAAGATTTGGCAATGATTTGCCAGAAAACCACAATTTCATGAGCAACAGGCCAAAAATATGAGGAAAAAATGTGTACAGTTGAAAGGTATGACCATCATCATTTCACAACTTTAAAGTGGATGCTCTTGTAAGGATTGTGAACCTAACAGCTGAGATCTGTATCATACAATTTGAAATTTTCCCTGTAATTCTTTTTATTACAGAGTTATGGTGCACATCAGAAGTCACAATATCAGATTCAGATATTAGGGTTTTAAGTATGCACTGCAGTCAAATTTCATTAAAACAGTAATACAGTATAACGGCATTTCTGGCATGTACAAAACCATAGCTTCAAATGTACACAGGATGTTACCAAACTATTGATCTGATGGTGTTTAGAAGCCTAGCCATTAAATCACAATATGAAATTCGATGTCACATATCATTTATGGGCAAAATTTGTCTAGCAAGGACTACACATGTCCAGGTGAGAAGCAAGGGCAATGCAGGGCAGAGATTAACAGTTTCACATCATGTCATCATGGCTGTGATGAAACAGTGTCAATGAGGTCTCTTCAGCATGTCCTATATATGTGCAGTCTACATTGATGGCCCTTGAACAGCTGACTGTAGTCCCAAATGACAGATGTAGGGACAGCATTTCCATCACAATTGGGTCAGAAATAATATTGTAAGGCACATGTAAGCCACCTCAAACGGTCTATATCATACTGAGTACAGTGATAGTCTGTCCTTATTAGACACATGTTTAACACCCTGATTTATATTACTTGTAAATCAGTGAGGTCCGTCAAGTGTCTGTTACACTGCATAGCAAACGGAGAATTACATTTTTTTTTTATTTTTTATTTTATTTTACATTTGTTGACTGGGAAAGTCCGACTAGGTTCCACAGTTCCTGTTTTCAGCGGAGGTCTTTAGAATGTGGGAGGAAACCGGAGTACCCGGAGGAAACCCACGCGAATGCAGGGAGAACATACAAACTCCACACAAAAGGCACCCCAGCCGAGAATCAAACCAGAGAACCTCTTGCTGTGAGGCGACAGCATTAACTGCTGCACCACTGCACCGCCCATTCGCTGCGCACATTCAAGAGTAAGCCTGAAGAGGGATGATATAGGGTATCTAAAACTGAATTTGATACTGCTGCAATGGCTTTGCTAACCTAATGCAATATATAGAAAACCTTCCTCATAACAGTATACACATGTTGCAGTCTACTTGTGTTCCCAGGTCTATCAATACAGAATTGGTGTTTAGAGTATTCAGGGTTATATCATAATAAGCTGGAACATTGTTAATACTAAAGGAAATGATGATGCATTTATACTATGGCCATTTAACAGTTGTCATCAGTCATTAGTCTGTGTAAGCCCATTTTGAACAGCACTCACATTGTTAGGGGATACAATGATAGCACTAAGTATCCTTCAACCACAAACTTGGATAGCAACAGACACTATGTTTTGGTCTGGACTTCTCAGAAGTACATAGCGAGCATGAACGGACACAGCATTGACACTTGTGGTAACCCATGGGTGATGGTTCTGTTGCTAGAGATGAACTCTCCTACTTTGAATGAGTGTTGTTTGTCTGTGAGCCAGTTTGCAACCCACCGGACAACATAGCAGTTGATATTCACCTGGCTTCTAAGTCACTGATGCATGAATGTGGGATTGTCTGAAAGGACTTGGCAAAGTCAAGGTAGACAAAGTCAATGCTGTGCACATATACTAGGTCTCTTAGCATGCACAAACTTCCCCTGAGAAAACCATGCTGGAACAGATGTAGTGTTTGGATGTCATCTCTGTCCTTGTATCTGACATTCATGAAAATCCATTCCATTGTCCTACAGCTGAGGCTTGAGAAACTCAAGGGGCTATAAGTACATGTGTATGTTGCTGAAATAGGCCACTGATTTTGGTGTGGATAAAGGCAGTACTTAGACTATGATTAAATAAGGTGCCTAGTGAAGTAGTTTACTGGTTAAGAACATTGCAAATGCATGCCAGAATGCCATCTGGTCCCATGGAGGTTGTGTTCCCAGTCTTGGAAAGAGCAGTGATTGCTTGCTCTTTGTGGAGGGATGTTGGAGGTGATGTTGAAGATGTATTGTGCTAAGTGTGGGGGTGGCTGAGGAGATAATTTTTATCCAAGCATGTCTGCTAGCAGGTTTTCAATTTACATTGGGTTAGTGTGTGCAATATCATCCACAATTAATTCAGCACACATCTTAGTTACACCTTTGATGTTGCAGATGTAGCAGAGGAAAGTCTTATGGTTATCCTTGGCTATGGTTTCAATATATTTCCCATAGTTGCTCTGTGAGAATTTTACAAGGTGTCTTATTGTCTCATTAGGCTGGGGATCTTCACATTCCAGTTTTGGATTTACACTTTTGTATGTGGAGACATCGGCTTTGTTTGTTTACTGTATAATCAAGTAATGTCAGACATCCATCAGCATGGTTATTTTCATAAGGATTTTTCTTTGATCCTATCAGGTACATCTGTGTCTATACATATGTGTAGCTGTTTATACAGTGGATCAGGCTATACCTTACAATAGTTGTCAATGTCATCTGTGGAAACTGTAGTTTGGAAGAAGATTATACCATCCCTTAGGATGGTGTAATTACCTTGGAAGATGTATTTTCAGGTGACCTATCATTTTTTAATTCTGTACTTATTGCAAATTCTAAAACAACTACTTTATGGGTGCATTGAAACAGTGCAGGCCATACACATGAGAGGTTGCATTGGTCGATGTTATTTGTGAGGACTAGATCTAGAATACTACAGACACTTATTGGGGTGGTGCAGTCCTAGTTCCATGGCATATGATTTATCAAAGGCCTGGAATTATTTTGCAAGTGGGTTTGACCTCATATAAGTTTCACAATAAGTATAATTACATTTGAAATCTTCCCTGAGTAGGTTGTTTTGTTCAACTTTAATTGCTACAAGTACTTATAAATAGGATGTGTGGCCTTTCTTGTTCATGAAAGGGGACGTATAGCTAGCGATAACATTAAGGGGTTTCTTAGCCACAGTAAATTGGAGTTACATTAACTCTAAAGACTTATGTTGTCTAACTCCTGTAAAGGAGGAATTATCTTCAGTGAAGAGAGATAATACACCTCCTGTGGTTCACACAACATCAAATTGCAGTCTGAATGTGTGTGAGGCATTGTAGTCTTGCAAGACCAGGTTACTTACTGCAGCCTTGAATCAGGTTTCTGTGACTGCACAGATATCCACCACTTTCATTCAGACAAATGCTAATAGAGAGTACAGTTTCTGATGTTAACTCCTACAGTTTAGCAGCATGACCCTTACTTTGTTGGAGTTATATATTTTCACATAGTAATTTCAGTTTTTGTGACCTTGCTTAATAAAAACATTATAGTGGAGTTAAATGCCTTAGCCAGCAAACAAAAGCCTAGAGGTGCCAGGTGAAGTCCATGTCTTGCCAAGTAATGTTGTCTGTCCACAATGTCATACTACATTAACACGAACTGGAGCCCCTTAGAATGACACCAGACACATAACTAATTTCAGAAGATCATTTGTTCTTTATATTGTTGTCTTAATAAGTCAGCTTATAATGCTGGTCAGACATAAAGACATAGATGCCTGGGACACATATTTGGATAGCTTAATCACTTCTGTCTGCATATATTCCCTAGAGATACAGTTCAAGTTGTACATACCAACACCAACTGTGATGGATTAATAGTGGGACTTGTGGAGAGATTGGATTGCATGTGTGATGTGACAACTACTTGTGTCACACAGCTAACCCTAAATTTCTCCTTGTTTAAGCTGGAGTGTGGGTCAGGTGGCTCACTGTGTAATCAACTATAAGTACAACTTTTGAAATAGAAAACTATCACCTTAAGTACTTCCTGGGTGAGATATTGGTGCTCCTTTTTTAAGTGTATTGTGTGCTTTGGGTTTAGTGTTAGCTGTACCATGCATGTGTTTTGGATGTCTCTGCTGTTTATGTAGGTTGCTGGAGAATACCTCCGTCCATGATGGTACTTCATTGATGTTGTAGTACAGGCTTGAGGCATTATCTGCACTGAGTCAATAAAAAAATGTCAACTAGGTTAGCAGAAGAAAAAGAGGGGAACTGACAACTGGTAATGTGAGTCCTGATATCTGCAAAGAGAATAAGAAAAGGATGGGGGTATGTGATGTAGTGTTATTTTAGGGGGACTAACATATGAGGTGTACAGTAAAATATGTATCCAAAGTGGGATCTATAGTACTGTTGTGGAGAAATAAGATGTGTATTGTGTTGTGTTGAAAATAACTGAAATTTGACCAGATATGTTGAACTGTTGAAGATCTACTCTGCTAGATAGAATTGGCTGATTGCAATGAAAAATAATTGTATTGTTTTTTCTGCATCTACAACTGCAAATAGTTAAGCTCGCTGCACACAAAAAAGCAGAGCAGCTAAGACAAAGAAACAGTATTAAAGCTCAAAATGAGATCAGAAACAGTTACTTTCAAATATACAGTCCTAGTGTACACAACAGGCACAAGAGTACATGGGTGTTTTCTCAGAAATCATGGGTCATGATGTTTACTTATTAATAGATTAACTGAACTGGATTCATCCAGTGTGAATCTAATGTATAGTGTGGGCAACACAACTGCAACAGAATAAAATCAGTAATTGACAATTTGTTTGTTCATAATATTACATAGACAACAGAGTCAAAATCAGCATGATATTTTCCAACATTAATCATGCAACACCAAACATTGGACTATACTTTTTCTTACATAAGTAGAAGGCCTTTCATTTCATAACAGTGGCTAAAAACAATGGTATGATGAATGTTCATAGAACAGTGTTCCATAGGCTGCTGTATGACACTCTCTGTGTATTGTCTAGTAACAGCATAGATACACACACAGCGCCCCCCCAGTGGACTGCATTGAGAATAAAACCCCTACCTATCTAAGTACCCAGACTACAGAACACAGTACTTAATGCATGCACCACAGCACATTGATTTTGATAGGACTGCAGGTGATCTTATAATAAATGACACCCACAAGCCATGTGGGGGACAAAAGGTTGGAGACCTGTTTGAAATGGATGGATGTGCAAGCACCAAAACACTGCAAAACCATGCCATTGGAGAAGTCATTTAGGGATACACACTTCCACTCTTCTTTATGGAGACATGCATGCACACACAGTCTACTGCAGTGAGAAGCAAATCTCCACCTACCTAAGTGCACAGACTACAGAACAAAGTACTTAACGCATGCACCACAGCACAAATCTGATTTATCTAAGACTACAGGTAAACTTACATTAAATGGCATCGGCCATGTAGGGAACAACAGCTTGTGAAGCCAGCATAGGCACATCACATTTTAGTGTTATCTGAGGCTAGTAGCCTACCAGAAGTATACTATTTAAAAGCCTAGATGTGTAAAACACAAGTACCATTGCTTGGTATATTTGGCTGTTTGAGTTTGGCACAGCAAGCCTGTGAGAAACACTAAATGACTCTGTTGATGAGGTAGAACACTATATATGTCAGTTTGTATTGAGTTGAAAATATGTGTTAAAAATTTAAGGACACCCTGGAGTTGTACTGATTGTTAGTGTGCTTGGTGGTGAGGAAACAAATGGATGGACTGCAAATATATGTACATATAATTATATTGTGCCCTCAGTTTGCAATATTTCCACATGTAGTTTTAGATCGGACAAAGGGAATGAGAAATGTAGAGCAATAAGAACATATTATATATATATATATATATATATATATTTATATATATATATATATATATATATATATATATATATATATATATAAATAACATCCATGTAATTCAGATGAAAGAGCTCATTGTTATGAAATAAAAGAATCCTGGTCTCACTTTTTTGGATTCTTGGTTGGATTACTTTATGTTTTGTTATATGTATACATACACACACACATATTTATATATATATATATATATATATATATATATATATATATATATATATATATAAAGTAATAGCTGAGAAGCATTGGCTTTGTGCTATGATTAACTAAGTGAACATACATGCACATTTGCCTCTTTACCTGTTTGTGTGTAGGTAAGCAGTGCACAAATGCGAGCTGCATTGCTAACATCTGAGATTTGCTATTATGCAATATATACCTGCTACTCTAGCATACTCCTATCTCTACACCAGGCCGGGATTTCCCAATGACTAAGAGCAATAATTTAATATATCCGCTTCCTGTTGTTGGCAGTCTGACATGCATGTTATCTGTTTTTCCCTGTTTCTACAATGCTGCACTTCATGCAAATGTGGAATTAAAAGAAGACAAAGAGGATAAATATTAAAAGTATGGGACACATAAACAAAATGTGTAAAAGCACACAGCCAATTGATAGTACACATCCAAATTTTTTACTTATGTTGGGATTGGACCCATCCCACCAGCACAGCTTGAGCAAACAGGATAGCTGCCTTAGTCCTCTTTGCCACAGTAGCAGCTTGCCAGTACAGAACTGGGGTCATTCACCACACAACCAACTGCATAAGATTGTACAGTGCTATCAAACCATGGACAGTATATTGTACAAGTAATTCTCTGTATTATATTTGAACATAGAGCAGTTAGTAGTCACACAACCTGTCATAATTATGGCTACAAATATATGTCTGTCTGTCTTACATGTCTGTGTTTGTTGATAATTCATCAGTTACCCAGTACATGCAATGTGTAAGTCATTCTATATAACTGTCCTTAAAATGCGAGAGGATATTAACTGTGGCATAAACATGCATATACTGTAGTTTTGGAGGTAGCATAGCTGAGTTGTTGTCATGGCAGGTACAAGGGTACAATCCTCTTTTTGGGGGGTGGGGGAACAAAGTGCACTTAGTGTTATGACACAAACAAGTCTGAAGTCAGAAACTGCAATGTGTAGCCTCACTTTTTAACTTCTCTCTTGAATGATTTGCAAGTGTTCTGCAGAGTTATGCATGTGTGAATGTTTCATTTATGAGGCCTACTAATTACAAATGGACAAATATTAGTAAAATAAGTGTATGTAGTCCCATGTTAATGTTAACAGTTGTACAAATCAACTATTGCCTTGCTTACTGTACCAAGTTAAGAGATGCAAGGATATGTTATAATAAACATCAAGAATACATTCTAGGTTCAGGACTTATCTTGCAAATGGAACAGTTGACACACCTTTAGTTCAGGGCTGATTTTGTCTGATGCAAACAGTACACAGACAAAAAAATAGATAGGTAAAGGTTGTGTGAGTTGAGCTGCCTGGTATCAGTTTTAATATATGTATGTGCATTGGAAAAAGGTATGAGGTCCCTATGTGGCCAGTGAATGTGCTATGCTTTGTCTCTTAGCCAAAGCAAGAGCATACTGAGCAAAACTACATCTGCCTGCAGAGACAGCAGCTGGTGGTTTCTCCTCAGAGTCTTCCTCTGATTGTGGCTGTGGCGACCTAAGCATTGGTAGGAGATGTGTGGCCCTTCACCTTGCTGATCCTACTGCAGGTGTTTCTGCAGGATCAGGCTGTGCAGCATAGCATATACTGTAAATATCTGCTTACATGTGCATGGATTATACTGCAGGGCTCCACCAGATATAGCTAGACATAGGAACCGTGACTTCAGCAGCCCAAACACATCCTCTATGATGTTTCTAGTTTGTGCATGTGCCTCATTATGGCATTTTCCATGGGTGTGTGTGCATTTCTGATGGGTGTCATCATACACAGTTCCAGGGTATATACAGCATCCCTCAGCAAATAGGCCAATGGGATGTCCCCCTAGCAAACATCTGGTATAGCTGTGATGTATGCCAGATATGGGAGTCATGATAACTGCCAGGGTTGCCAGCACACACATTCAGGATAATCCTCTGGGCATTGCACATGGTTTGACATTTGATGGAGTGGTATCCCTTGCTGTTAATGCAGATTCTACCCTGCTCACCAGGTGATGCCTTGATGTGTACATGAGTGCAATCTATGGAACCCAATACTTCAGGGTAGTATGCTACATAGTAGAACTGTTGCATATTGCTGGTCCTCTCCTCAGCAGAAAGGGAAAATATATGTGCTCACTGGCATGTATGCGAATAGCATCCAGGAACTGGTGGAGTATCCTGGATGCTGATATCTGTGACACACCCATCACATCCCCAGTTGGTGTTTGAAACATACTTGTAGCTAATATTCTAAGGGCTGCACATACCTTAGTTTCCACTGGGATGGATTCCCCTCGATTGGCTCTGGCTCTGAGTTGAGGGCAGCAGAGCTCACAGAGTTCTTGTAATGTGCCCCTGTCCACCCTACAGCGCTCTACAATCTCCAGCTCATGTAGCACCTGGAAAGTTAGCCTGGGCCTGAACACTCTTCTCCTTCTTAGCCTAGGCCTATTGTCAGCAGCACCAGCAGCACTAGCTTCAGCCTACATACAAATGTAGAATAGCTGCAGCAGCCCCTAGCATTATCTCAGTTAAATTTTTCAAGTCTCTAATTCAATGGTATTGAAGTATTGAGGAAAAATAAGAATGTAGGCTACATGGATACTTTATACATCTGTTGAATAGGTCCCCCATGTGGGATTGGCTAATTAAGATGCAATTCACCTGCTTAGACTGTAATTAGCAGGATTTAACAAATCTGTTTGAATGCTCAGTAGTGCTCTACGTGCACTTTCAATCAGTTCCTCAAGCCATTGCATAAATAAGGTAAGCATAAGCAAAATTCATATTTTTAGCTCTGTTTTCCTGATATCATGCAACATGGAACATAAAACCTGAAAACAATTTTGTACATCCTATACTCAATCCCAGGATCATTGAGACTGTAGCCCCACACACACATATGCTGCCACAGGAATAGTCACATAACAAGCACACTAAAACTAACCTTTTATTGCACTGTTTCTATTCTATGCACTGCTAACATGGGTGGACTATGGCTGACGAAGTTCGCAGATGACTGCAAACTGGGTGCCATAATCGACTCTCCGGCTGACACAAGCATCCTCCAAAAGGGTCTCACAGAGATAGATAACTCATGCCAGAGCCATGGCCTAAAGCTAAATGCCAAAAAGTGCATAGTCATCCCCTTTGGGAAAAACAAAGTGCCCACAAATTACCACATAGGTGGTAATCCATTAAGTACGGAAGAAGTAATTAGGGCCTTGGGGACCCATGTAGATAGCAATCTCTCCTTTGACAATCACGTTGCCAAAGTGGTTAGAAAGACCTTCTATATAGCCCACCTTATCATGAAAGGGTTCACATCTAGATCAAGAGAGGTCATTGTGCCCCTCTACCCATCACTTATCAGGCCCATAATTGAATACAATGCCCCATTTGGGATGTACCTTACCCGACACCTGCAGCAACTGGAAAGACCCCAAAAGTACCTCACCAAGAGGATCAAGGGGCTCAAACAGATGCCCTATGCAGCTCGGCTAAAGAAACTCCAGCTCTACTCAGTTGCATACCGCCTACTCAGAGGCGATCTGTGTCTGACGTATAAAGCCATGTCCAACCCAGAATTAATGGACATGCTTCACCTCAGGAAATCCAAATCCCTTAGAGCTACACGCTCCAGGGACTTGAACCTCAGGACAGAAATAAATAGGACATGCTGGAGGGACAGATTCATATCCCACAGGCTCTCCTCACTCTGGAACAAAATCCCAATCCGTGTTAGGCAGAGCCCCTCACTGACCCTCTTCAAGAGAAATCTTGATGAGTGGATGGGAGATCATAAGTTTACCCCTGGGATCTCTTCTGTGTCCCTGCTTGACAGAGGTACAGTAAACTAGCTTTAAAATGGCTACCTTCTGTGACCTACTATACAGAGGCACAATCAACTAATTTAAAAGGGTGGCGAAAGCCAAACACACTCTGGCTAGGCTTATAAATGCCCTAAGGCAGATAGCCTAGTATCAACCTATGAACCTATGAACCTATGTTTCCCATGCGTGTGCTAAGCTCACCAACACACAACCATATTAAGAAAAAAAAGGGAAGCTGACACACACCCCTGATGTTATCACTCACTGTTGATGTCCATTGGAAACAAAAACACCATGTAGGTGCCTACATGATGTGAACATCCCTACAGGGTTACTCTTTTTTGTGATTTATCAAGTGTACTGAGTTTTGGCCTCATTTGCACAATGACCATGCTGACAGCCTGGAATCTACATGGTTAGTAGCTGTGTACGTAGGGAAACTGCACAGGAGCAGAATGTTGTAAACACAAATCAGAGTATTAGTTTGCCTAAATAAGTGATACATACTACATAATGGTTGCAGTACATTACAATACTCTGTCTCATGTGTTTTGAGTATTTTAGCAGTCTGCATTATGTACAAGTTTATTCTTCATTTGGGAGTGAAGGACTGAAGGTGCATTTATGTCATGGCAGTTAAAGTGACATTTTTTGGGGGGAGAATGATTTTCCAGTATCCACATTGTATACTTAGGCCACCATATGTGTGGTGTCACCTTTTGGGTCAGTTCCGTCAATATTTCAGGACTTTTACTTTCCCTTGTTTCCGTGTAGACTCCTGTACTTGGAAAATGTCTGAGTACACAGGCAATACATACATGGAGTCTACACAGATTCATTACAGGTTGTTGGATCACTTGTACATGTTGACTTGCTTCATTAGCATAAATTTCAGCTACTTATGTTGAAATTTGCATTTCACAAAAGTTTCTGTATTTGCTCATAAGTGTGCATGATTGCATACCACTACACAGAGCTTACTGTATCAAAAACTTCCTGCGCCCATGTACATATTGTGCCATGACCCACACATGGTAAAAATTATCATGTAAGCTTCACTGAATTCCCACCATTGTCTGATGAAGTAAGCTTTCCCTTTTTTCTCAATTAGTATAATGTTATAAAAGCCGCAGTGGTGCAGCGGTAGAGTTGTTGCCTCACAGCAAGAGGTTCTACCATTCGATTCTCGGCTAGAGCACCTTCTGTGTGGAGTCTGCATGTTCTCCCTGCGGTTGAGTGGCATTCGAAAGACATGCGTAGAACGGGTGTGTCTTTGTTGAAGGTTGGGCATCGAGCTGGCACTTCAGCACCTGTAAAAAAATCCACTGCCAATTATTAGCAGACCGGAGTTCTGCTGTGGCAACCCCTAACCGGGAAAAGCTGAAAGAAGAACAACATAAGCATACAATGTTATAATTCTTTATAACTGTTTTTTTTTCCATTTTAAATCTATAATAGTTAATCTTTCCATTTTTGCTAATGTTACATTTAATATCCTTAGTATATTACTACAGAATACTGCTATTCCAGAACATCTGTCATTTCCCAAATTCTAGATTCTCTCTCCTCCCCCATAGTTTCTATGTTTGTAATCTTTCTTTGTTTGTTAAAAATCTTGTATCTTCTAATATAATTACATCTAGATGACATGTATAACATCACTCCAAAATCCATGTTTCTTACTATATTCTTAATAATATTCACTTTTACAGAAACAGAAAGCATTCTAAAAATTTAAATTTCCTTTTTCCTTAGATTCATGGTTTCATGCGTTCATAGCTAATTGCTAGACTAAGCTTCTTAATAGGCCATTCTAAGCCAAGCCAATTTCCCTTGCAAAGGTGACAATCAAATACTGCACCTTGTGTCTGTGTGTCAAAACCCCAGTCATTAGCTGTACATATTCTTTTTCATCCATTTCCATTCTTTTTTTCTTTTTTACTTATCCTTTTAAATTTTCTTTTTCTATCTTTTACCCTTTTACCAATATCATTTTTTTATTTTACTACCTTTCAGTTTATGTATTCATTACTACTTATTTTAGAACTTGCTCCTGTGTCCTCATTATTATTTTTCTCATCTAATTTTTCTACTGTTTCTAGTACTTCTAAAATGTCTTCTCTTTGTTCATTTTCTTCTCTTTCTTTTTCTTTTTCCTTACTCTTATTTTCATTTTGGCATTCCATCCATACATTCCCACATTTGTTACATTTATAACATTTCAATTCAGATTTTTTGCATTCTATCCCATTTTCCCACAAATATAACATTTTCTTTTTTCACAGTTACTTATCAAATGTCATTCTTTTCCACAAAATAAACATGTTTTGGATTGTTCCTAGTATTTTATGGCACCCCCATTCCCCTCCACGTGTATAATCCTTAATATATGTATAATTCTTCTTTCTGTTTTTAACATAATATTATAATCCCAGCCACCAGTCCATAAACCCCTTTTGTCATAAACTTTGGTAATATCCAATACTTTTTTACATAAGGTTTTCAAATATCCTTTCAAAGTCTCTCCTTCTACCTCTGTTTAAAATTGTACATGAATTTTCTTTTTGTTTCCCTGCTAAATGATTTTATCATATAAACATTCCATTGATTATAGTCTTTCTTTTTTCATATTCTCAAGAAAATTTTCCATTGAAAAAATATTCTCAAATATAATGTCCCAAAATGTCTCTTTGTTAATAAGAATAAATGATCTTACCTCGTGTGTTTTTACATCCAAAGGAGCTATTAAATTGTCCCACACATTATACCTGTCCAATTCTTTGTCTTCTTTACTTTGGATCCTTAACACATACTTTTGTTTTTTTTTCATTTTCTTCTGCCTTATCTGCTACTCCCTTTCTGCCTTCTTTTACTTTTTCTGCATATGTTTTCTTTTCCATCTCACCACTATTCTTCAGGATTGTCTCCGCATCATCTGTATTTTTTTCCATAATGACCTACCAGGAAACATCTCCTTCATTTTCTGGCTCACTATGCATCACCATTTATTTAAGTAAATCATCAGGCAACCCCCTTGAATGGTAGGTTGTAATTATATACCCATCATTTGCTGACTCATCTCCATCAGATTACTTTGAAACAGCTCCTCAGAATCCTGCACACATTCTGCAGACTCACTGTTTGCTTTCTCCTCTATTTCTCTCACTTCTCCATCATTTCCTTATCTCCCCATCTGCCGCCTTGTTTCTCTGCAGCCTCTGTGCCTGGAACAGAAACAGGAAGTGGTCCTGGAAAACAGGTCCCACTCACAATGACAAGTAGGGGAAGTTCTAAGATGCCCTGGCCAAATTTCCCCTACTGGTATAAGCATCACAGTGGGTCTCCCTGATAACAGGCTACTAGCCTAGTGGGACTAACCTGATCAAAAATGATAATGAAAATAATTCCTGAACTGATTTGTCTGTTTTGTCATGTTTTACGCCTCACAATAGATTCAGAGAAGCTTTTAGTGAAACACACAATAAGAATGTGTCACCCTCTTGCAGAATGAAAGACTAAAAGAGACAATAATGATTCCCCAGGACACCACCTTTAGAGTTTAAACTTCTTACCCAAACCATAATATATCTGAAAGAGCAACAAACACACTTCTAAAGTTGCCATGACTGTTAGTATAAACAGGTGAGACAGGTGAGACAGAGACCTGAACCTACAGCCATCATCACCTGCATTCTGAAATGTAAAGGCATAACCTGATGAGCACAGTAGACAATCCAACAGGGGGTCGGTATTCCAAGAACAGTGATGACATGTTTGAGAAAAAATGTACCTACACAAAGAAAAAGTATTTCTCAGACATACATTCCCCTCACAAGTACTATGGCCAAAGGTACCAAATATATAGACAAAAAGCATCTGTGACAGAAATATCCACCCATCAAAAATATATCCCACATCTAGTACTGTAGTTAGTATAATAAGCACACACCTTAACTTAAAAATTATCAGAATAAACATAGGAACCAACATCCCTAATCACGTTCTAGGAGAATAGCCTTAATATCTTGACACTCTTGTCCAAGTATATGGCAGGATGTACCTACACACATATTTGTAAGAACCAACAGTCATTCTGCTACCTTTGAACTATGCAAGTTATCACAGAATTGGCATTGATTATGAAAGGTATACTATATGAAACTGAATCCGTACTACTTTTATTATTAAAAGATGTACATTCTGAACCAAATATACTCACCCTGGCATTCTCTTAGACACTGCAATATCATCCCAATGCAGCTGGCTTTTCACTGTAGTGTCTTCTAGGACTATGGAAAGAAAAAAGATAAAAAATCTGCAGATACACACAGACAGGTTATATGTATAGCTAAGAAATGATCTACTGGCACTTATATAGGTGGTGCAAGCTGTTTGACTTCATCCTGTCATAGGATGGCAGAATTGAAGTGCCTCATGTCATTATAATGGTGACAGTACTGTTACCCCATGTATGGGATACCAATGGCATGGGGTGACAGCCTGGGTTCAATTGTTTCATACTTCAGTGGTTTACTAGAGCCCTTGATAGCCCTCCTGTATGAGCCCCTGGCTGTATTCCTCATGGAAGAGATAGAGAAAGATTTTTGTGTTATCCAAAATCTACCTAGGCACTCTAAAAGGAGTGCTACTCTCCTTCTCCAGCCATGAAATCTCATCTTGGACAATCACAGTTAAAAATGGATAGCAGAAAATGCGCATCCAAAGCAGTTATCATATATTCCATCTAATGTGCAATAGCAGGCACTGATGGGACCTCATTTGTGTGACAGATGATAGCCTAGGATAGTTAAGGCAATGTATTATTATGATTCACAATGGCACTTGTAAATGTGAAACATGGCAGTCCTGTATCTCTGTGTATGCTGTTAAGAAAGCAGGCACTACAGCAACTCCCTTTATATAATGTTATATGTGGAATTTCCGATCCTCTCATGGAACCATGGCCTGGCCTGCGCATGTGTAGCACTGCCTGCAGGGACTTAAGCATGTGCATGGCATCAGAGATAGTTGAGCACAATATTTAACAGGTGTTGTCATCACACAAATTAAGCAGTTCTGAAACAATAATGAGTTGGATCTGCACAAAATAAGCACGAGGGTAAGATAAGAGAACCATTTCACTATGGAAGATGTACAGCAGCAATTTGTCAACCTACAGCAGATGTACATCAGAGGAATTATTAAGGCAAACTAAAGCTCTGCTTATACACAGTAAGTGCTAATTTTGTCAAGTATGGCTGCTTTTAACTGCTGTTGTACTAACAGACATAATATGAAATAGGTTTGTCACTACTTGTAAGTGCTTTGGGAAGGTGTACTGACGGACGATTTCAAGTGTAAGGCAATTATTGGACTTAAGGACTATGAAGCACAATGGGAGACACCCATCAGTGCATAGTTCTACACTTTCTTGCTTAGCTTGTGATGCCACTTTCAGTACAAAAAGTCTGTTGTATACATCACACATATATGTCATTTGCAAAAATATTTTTGATCCAGAGAGAAAACAGTCCTATCATCTTGCTGAGCTGCAGTGGTATAGGTATTTCTTTTTTTTTTTTTTTTTTTTTTTTACTCAGTAAAGTTATGTGCCTGACATGAATTAAAGAGTGTGGATGCAGATAAGTAACTGTCAGGCACATAAACAGCATGTTATGTGGGCAAGGAAGAAACTGATAGTGTAAGAATTTGACAAGGCCAGTTAGAAAAAAAGGCTGTTAATTCTGCTGTTTTACATATCAAAACAAACAAAAAAAAAAACAGGGGAAGCAGAAATACACTAGGGGACTCTGGTGAAAAGACAACATGTAAGCCAAAGATCTCTGACGGGAAGAATGAAATGTTACTCCAGGTCCTCCATCTTCATGGATAAGAGCTTTTTGGCCTGCATGCTAATCACCAGGGCTATCAGGGCACTGCCTGGGAAAATGTGGTGGCAGATATAAATTAAGTTGATGACCACAACCATAGTTATGAGATGGTGCACCACAGGACAACTGGCATGACAGTGCAGCCAAACTAAAAGCTGAACACCTGGCCCAGAAAGTTGGATCAAGAGGTGGTGAACCATTGAATGAACCACTTCTCATGGAGATGGATGCATTTCTGACTTCTTTCTCAGAGGGAGTGGTACCTTTGCAATGTCCTACAGTGCACTGCTAGATGTTAGAGCAGAACTTGAGTGGCTAACAAAATGATCTGTTGAATAAACTCCAGGTATGTAGACCTCGTTCAGTGTAAGATTATCTGTAAGTCCTCTGTACTCCATAGTTAGTCTCCAAATTATTAAAGTTGTCCAATGTATGATATGCAGGAACTTCAGGGATTCCCCCTCAACAACTGTCCCCACAAGGTGTGCAATTAAAATGTTTACTTTTTTTAAATATTTACTGTTCATTTGTTAGCTGGCTTGGAGAAAATGTCCTAAGAACCTTTTTTTGGTAATGTCCTAGGTCAAGGAGGCAAGACAATATGCATAAAACATTGTTCATAAACATATCAACAAAAGTTAACATTTGTGCTCCTGTGTTATACTTCTGGCACTGGCGCATGACACTGAAATCATGTGCTCTCAAACTTTTCTGCCAAGAATGAGAGGCTGGTCCACTGTAACATCCACATATGATAGCCACATGGCCATGGATGACCAAGATCCTGCTCCCACAGTGCTAGCACTTCCAAGGCTGCATCTGTTGTGGAGGTGTCTTCACCCAGGAGAGGAAACCCCCATGATCATAGCAGTCATGGCAGTGGGGCATCTCCTAGCAAACATTGTTAATGGTCAGGCAGCACACCAGCATTTAGCCAGGGCTGTGCTACAACCAGGGCAACTTCTGATAGAGCCAGCTCTCATGGGCAGGTATGTGCATGGTATGTTAAAACCTTTGTCATGCATGCACACAGCATCTCCAGTACATCAATCCACAGTGCTGTAACTACTGCTGAGGCTGTATCCAAGAAGACTCACACTCACACCACCACTAACTCCCAGTACGTCACACATAAATGTCTTCTGACAATGGCTCTTCACAAAGACCTTTTTCATTAAGCCCCTTCCCCCAACACCACCAGTCAGTAGACACAACACCACATTTTACATTAATAATCCTCATCACTCACACATTTCCTTCTGAAAGATATCCCTTCCTGTGCTCCCTTCCTCACTGGTACAAATGATGATAACTGTGCCCTGCCCTTTTATATACTTGGGTTGCTTATATGTGGTGCAGTGTGGCCAGCCTAAGCATGGGTAAGAATAGCCTGGTGCTGGTTTTACATGCATCACTTTTACTGTACTGCATATATTTTACTCTTGTTTAGCATATTCTGAAGGTATGTGCAAACTACTGCCTCTTTGCCAGTGCCATGGCATGCTAATCCCACCTCCATCTGGCATGGCCATCCCCTGACGCTGGATCCCACATTGACGCCTCATGTGGCTTAGTATCTGCTGCCTTGTGTACTGGAGACTTCTGCTCATGCAGATACCCACCATGTTGTGACTGCATCCTAAGTATAATATTGTGTAATACTATACACATCGACACTATTTTTGCACATATGCCAGGGTCATACTGCAGGGCACAATCAGATGAAGCCAGACAGTGAAAATGTGCATTCAACAGTCCAAACACAGACTCAATAATGTTCCTTGTTTGCAGGTAGATAATGTTGTACCCTTCTCTGTTTAATTTTGTGAATTTTTCCCACTGTCATGAGCCAGGCTTGCAAGCCACATCCAGCATTACCAACAAAGGGGAAGTCACCCCTCAAAAACAAGGGTATAAGTTATAGGTATGCCATATGTGGAAGCTATTATAACTACCTGGGTGGTCTACACAAACTTTGTAGCTAAGGCCTTGTGCATTACAAACCACCTGGCAGTTGGTGGAGTGATACCCTTTGCAGTTCATTTACCTCCTTTTCAGTTCCACAGCTGAGACCTTTATTTCAATGCAGGTACATTCTATAGACTTCAGTACCTCAGGAAATTGGGCTATACCAGGGAAATCCCACATGGTGATGGCCATCCTCTGTGGTACATGGGAATAACATATGCTCCTTCACATGCTCATATGCTGAAGCAAGACAATGAGAAAAATACAGAATATTCTCAAGGCAGATGTCTGAGATACCCCCACTGTGTCACCAGTAGGTAACTGAAAGGTCCCTGTAGAAAATATATGTAAAGTCTTGCATACCTTAGTATCCACTGGGATAGGTACTCCATGATTCCTATGAGGTTGCTGACATGGCCAACACAGATCCACAGTTTCTTGGATGGTATCCCTGTTCACATGATACAGGTCCACAATGTTGGCATTCTGGGGTCCATGAAACATTAAGAGAGATGGGCTGACCTTGTGCCTCTGTGGGCAATGTCGTCCAATGATGGGCACAGCAGCAGCGATAACAGCCTCTTGCAGATACACATTTACTAATGCTGCAGTATCCTATAGCATTCTTTTATGATATCCTTTGTCTTAACATGAACATTCATCCAAGTTCCGATATTCAGTGGGCAGAGCATTTAAAGATGTATGAATCACTCTGCCATCTGTGTCACCTCATTTGCATCCCCTCAGATACTTATTGTAATAATGTCACTCATTGCCATGTCATTATATGATCATTAGCATATAGCATGCCCTACCATGCTGCTTATCCTGCATGACTTGTAGTGCCTGTGTTTCTGAATTACACACACCCTGAGCATGGCTTCTCATCACACCAACTGCCTTGCACAATGCTGGAAAACTTTCTGAATCCGACCCTTGTTCTTGCATGGTTAGATGGTAACAAAAGTATGGATGATTTGTCCAAATTTTTGTAATTTTACGTTTACACTTTATTTGTATTAAAAGGTCGAATAATTTCTGGAAAACATACACCTATTCTTTTTGAGCAATCCTTACTCACCTTTGCAAAGTCTCTTGCTCTCTCTCTTTGCCATTTCCCTTTCTTCTGTCAACCAATATTCATTTTACAATTCTTTGCTTTTCTTCTGCTGAAAGTACAAGTATCTCATATTTGTCATGATATTAAACTCATCCATTGCATCAAAGTTCCTGGGATTCAGAATGGCTTACTGCAATATGAAAGCCTTATCTCAGGATGTTTTTGTACTGCAGTAAGTATTTGTGATTCATAGATCACCCTACCACTGGGTTCTCCCCTTTCAGTGGCCTTTGCACAGAAATTGTTCTTACTGGTAAGGTTAATTACTAATGCATCAGTCTGGGTGAGTGACGAATACTAATTGGCCATGTATATTCCTCTGCAAATGTCCTTGGCTCCCAATTAACTCAGTCAAGTGATTCAGAGAATTGGTCAGCCAAATTAATTGTTACTGTAGGATTAATAAGTAAACACTGTCTTTTGATCACAATAGAATACTTAGACTACAGGCAACTATAGCAGAGCTGTTGTGTGTGTGTTTGTTTGCATGTGCTTCCATACAGGGTGTGCTACCACAATGCATGGGCTACTAGGAAAAACACTACAACAGTCAGGACTAACAGCTCAGTGTTTATTTTAGAGACATGGTAATGTTCTAATAATGAGGTGTTTCTGTGCCTTTACCATGTCTCTGAATCATGGATTCTGTCCATTGCACTAAATGACCAAACCACTTTGGCTAATTTGTAGGATCAGAGTAAATCTCCTTGAATTAAAGCCATGTTTTTTCTTCTTCTTTAAAATTATATTAGTGATGTATAGTTAATTGCTTGGTTAACCCATGTTCTTACCAGAGTTGCTCAAGAACATTTACTCAAGTATTCCGTTGCTCCTGTTTGATTTGCTCAGGACACATATGAGTGGGATTCTGTTCCTTTGTCTCTGAATACTGAGTGCTCTTAGCATTCTCCTGCTAGAGTAAGAGGAAGACAAGCTTTACACTGCCTGCCAATGGTTGTTAGTTATTTATGGTGAACTGACCAGAGTGAGAATAAGTCCAGAATGTTTGGGATGACTGCTCTTGTCCACTTGCAAAAAAAGTTTTTCTTGTGCTGTTACATTTTTTTGAGCACTTTGTGCTTTACTGCATCATACTACAACTTTCCTATCCAGTGTCCCACACCTGTTACTAGGTCTACTATATTTTCCTGTGTCTCCTGAACTTGCTCCAGTGTAGCTGGGGCAAGTGCAGATCCTGAGGGTATCCTGTGGGTCTAGCTATCTCATTCAGCTGAGGGTGTGTGTTAATTTTAACTTAAAAATCTTCTTATTACACCTTTCAGGTAAGGACTTCTTCGAGTCTCTCAAGCTTTATAAAACTACTCTACATTATTAGCTCTTGTTAAAACCAAAACTTTATTAATTTTGAGGTGACCTTCCTTATAATACCACACACTCAAGCTATACTGCACTCACCTGTAGGGATGCAAGTACTCACATAACACCACTGTGAGTGACCTTTCTTATATTACCACATACTCAAGTTATACTGCACTCACCTGCAGAGTTGTAAGTATTCCCATTCAATCACTGTGGCTGACCTTCCTTATACTACCACATACTCAAGCTATACCACACTCACCTGTGGAGTTGTAAGTATTCCCATACAATCACTGTAGCTGACCTTCCTTATACTGCCACATACTCAAGCTAATACCATCACCCATCTGTAGAGTTGTAAGTACTCCCATACCATCACTGTGGGTGACTTTCCTTATATTACCACATCCTCAAGCTTTACTGCACTCACCTGCAGAGCTGCAAGTATTCCCATACCATCACTGTGGGTGACCTTCCTTGTACTACCACATACTCAAGCTGTACTGCACTCATCTGCGGAGGGTGTAAGTACTCCCATACTATACCTGCGGGTGACCTTCCTTATACTTCCATGTACTCAAGCTATATTGCACTCCCAGCAGAGTTGTAAGTATTCCCATACCATCACTATGGGTGACCTACAATATACTATCACATACTCAAGCTATACTGCACTCACCTGGAGAGTTGTAAATATTATTATTTCATCACTGTGGGTGACCTTCCTCATACTATTACGTACTCAGGCTATACAGCACTCACCTGTGAAATTGTAAGTATTTCCATACCATCACTGTGGGTGACCTTCCTTATACTATCACATACTCAAGCTATACTGCAATAACTTGTGGAGTTGTAAGTATTCCCATACCATCACTGCGGGTGACCTTCCTTATACTACCACATACTCAAGCTAATACCATCACTGTGGGTGACCTTCCTTATAGCCCACATACTCAAGCTATACTCCACTCACCTAAGGAGTTGTAAGCATTCACATTCCATCACTCTGGGTGACCTTCCTTAAACTACCACATACTCAAGCTATACTGCCCTCACATGTGGAGTTGTAAGTATTCCCATACCATTACTGGAGGGTGACCTTCATTATACTACCACATACTCAGGAAGCTATACTGCACTCACCTGTGGAGTTGCATGTATTCCCTTGCCATCACTGTGGGTGACCTTCCTTATCCTAAGACATACTCAAGCTATACTGCACTCACCTGAGGAGTTGTAAGTATTCACATTCCATCACTCTGGGTGACCTTCCTTATACTACCACATACTCAAGCTATACTGCCCTAACCTGCGGAGTTGTATGCATTCCCTTAGCATCACTGTGGGTGACCTTCCTTATACTACCACATACTCAAGCTATACTGCACTCACCTGCCCAGTTGTAAGTATCTCCATACCATAACTGAGGGTGTCCTTTCTTATAATACCACATACTCAAGCTAATCAGGGCCAGCCCTTTTCATTATAACCTATAAACCTACTG
Organism: Protopterus annectens; assembly: GCF_019279795.1. NCBI lineage: Eukaryota > Metazoa > Chordata > Ceratodontiformes > Protopteridae > Protopterus > Protopterus annectens. Next base: position 837,773,762 of record NC_056731.1, read on the forward strand.
ATAGTCTTCCTTCATCTGTCGCCTGCTACGCTCCCCTCTCTTCCCCCAATTCCCACCCACCTCCAGTGGTCCTACCTTTATTACAAACAGTAACCCCCCCCCCACCCTTCAACCTATAACATCACCACACCTATACTTCCTCCTACGACCTCTCACTACTATCCCTCCTACTCAGTTAATATGTGCAAGCACACCATACCTGTACTCACTGCATACACACTCCTTGCATACATCACATCTTACCAAACCTGCACCATTCCTGCACTCAACCACTACCACTGTACCACCACACACACCACCACTCATATCCCACCTCTATTCTACTACTCTGTCATCAGGTCAACAACCTTCTCAATACACCCTCTATGTAGACTACAGACCACAATACCTATACTAAAAACAACCCACAACCTAACATAACCCTACCACCATACCTATTGCCCACAGAACACAATCAAAATACTTCCCTTATAAGCAAGCATATACAGAAATTGATAAAACTAATAATCTCATCCATATCCAATCTAGCTCTCAGTGGAGACATCCATCCTAATCCTGGTCCCTCTATCTCCAACCCCCCCCCCTCATAATCAGACTACAAACCACATCTCCCAAATCACAGCCAATAGAAAGCCAACCGATCTCCTTCTGATAAGCCTAAATATTAGAAGTATATGCAACAAGGCGCATGAATTCCATGCCACCATAGACTTCTACTCCCCTGATGTAGTGATCCTTACAGAAACATGGTTAAAACCACACATGACTAATGAGCAAATCCTCCCTACTTGTTACAATATACTAAGAGTAGACCAACTAAACAAAAAATGAGGTGGTATTGCTATAATATTTAAGCAGCATCTAGACATCCAGATCTTAAAGTTAGCAGCTCCCCAAATAGGTAAAGAAGAAATAATATATACCAACCTTAAAATAAACCAAAATAGAACCCTAAACATAATAGGTTGCTATTTCCCACCTGGCCACAACATCCCTCCACTTGAAAAACTCCTCAGCTGGACTACCCAACACCTACCCTAAGAAACTTTAATTCTGGAAGACTTCAACACTAACTGGCAATCCTGTTCTAGCAACCACCCAACCCATCATGTAAATCTTCATGGCTTCACCCAACTAGTCCAGTCACCTACTAGGATAAATATCTCCAACAAACACACTACCCTTGATTGGATACTAGTCAATAAGAGCCCCCAGTCATATATAGTAGGCTGCTTATCTGACAGCCTCAGTGATCACTCCCCAACCTTCTTAATAAGAAAACACCTTTATAAAGCAAAACCCATCATCTACCATCAAATACGCAAAAAAAAATAACTTCACCCCTCTCTCATTCAGCTCATCCCTAAAACACTGTAACTGGCAACCTCTAAAATACCTCAAACTAGATGACGCAGTTGATTACTTTAATAAAACATTCCTAAGCATCCTTAATTACCACGCCCCCATAAGACGTTCCTGAACTAGAGCCCAACAATCCCCATGGCTACACAAAAACACGGTCTGAAATGAAAAACAGGGATAAAGTGTGGGACAACTGGCACAAAACCAAAATCCCTCTACTAGGCAAAAATTCCTAGAACTACGCAATAGAACCAAAAAGCTTATAAAACAGGACAAAACCCACTACTACCAGTCTGCCCTTACCTCCTCCCAACATAACCCCATACAATTCTGGTCCTCAATAAACTCCATCCTCCACCCAGGTAAAGTAAGTACACCCACTCCTAACTTAACTCACTCCTCCAAAAGTATTGCTACCTCTTTCAACAATCACTTCACAAAAACCAGTCTATCACTAGCTAGACAACACAACCCCCCCCCCATATACCCACACCATCAACTAGAACTAACAATCTCCCAACTAGCTTCTCTTTCTCTCCTGTTCCTACCTCCAAAATAAAACAACTACTAACTAAACTTTAAATCACCAGACTAGCAGCAGACAACCTCCCAGATGAATACATTCAACTTGCAGCTGATGCTCTAGCCTACCCCGTATCACTCTTGATTAACAGATCTCTGTCAGAACGTTATGTTCCTACACTATGGAAAGTCTCACACATAATTCCCCTACACAAAGGAGGCCCCTCCACAGATCTAACCAATTACCACCCCATAGCTATTCTCTCGCCACTCTCCAAAATACTAGAGAGATGCATTCATTCTCAAGTCTCAGATCACCTCCTTGCTAACAACCTCCTCTCCAACACACAACACAGTTTCCGACCTAACCATAGCACCACCACCGCCACCACCTTACTCTCTTTCTCTAACACTATCCTACAAAATGAAAATGCAGGTTATCTCTCCTCAGCTACCTTCCTAGACCTCTCTAAAGCTTTCGACATGGTCCCACAAAAATAACTCATCTCTCTTCTCAATAACCTATCCTTCTCTCAACCAGTCATCAACTGGTTTCAGAGTTACCTATCTGACTGCCATCAAGCAGTTGTTTGGCAGGACAACCTATCCCCCCAACTACCAGTTTCCATAGGAGTTCCCCAAGGGTCCATCCTGGGACCCCTACTCTTCTCTATTTTCACCAATAATCTAGCCTCAGCCACAACACATTCCACACTCATACAATACACACATGACTCAACCATCATCTGCACAGCCCACTCCCTACCAGAACTGCAAAAAGTCACACAGGAAGCATTTTCTTCTATTGAAACTTTGTTATCCGATGCCCAACTAATACTCAACCCAAACAAAACAAAATTACTAATCTTCCAACCCACCAAACTTACCCTAGACAGCTCTCACTTTAACATCACAGCAAAAGACAGCACCACCATCCATCCTACATTACGCACCAAATTACTAGGAGTAGAAATAGACAATAAACTGAACTTTGACATTCACATTTCCATGACCATTAAAAAGTGCACAAAAAACTAGGAGCATTATATAGAAATCAGCAACTACTTACCAAAGCAGCTAAAATTTCGGTAGCGAATTCTCATCTTATCTCTACCCTACTCTACGCCTCTCCAATATTTACTAAACTTAGACAATGTGATCTAAATAAGCTCAAAACCTGCTACAACAAAATCACCAAATTCACCACAAGGGCTTCCTACCGTACTCACCACTGTCTCTCACTAGCAGAACTGGGCTGGCTAGAGCTCCCCCACCTCCTTCAATGGTACCAACTCACACTCGCCCACAAACTAATAAACCAACCACTAAAAGTCCCATCCCTCCAGAATCTACTCCAACCCTACATAACCACGAGACCACTAAGATCCAGCCACAAAAACCTCCTACAGGTCACAAGAGCCATTAACTCTGCTGGAGAAGCATTATTCCCCTGCACTATAGCCAAACTCTGGAACTCCCTCCCATCCTCAATTACATCTGTAACTTCTTGCACCCACTTTAAATCCTTACTAAAATCACACTTCAAAACTTGCCAGATATGCCCTTGCAACCCCCCCCTAATACCATCCACTCCACCCACCCATTACTTCTCTCAGCCCCCTATCAACAACCTACTCTTAGCAAGCTTGGCTACTCATGTTCCGAGGCTACCAACCACATAATACTAACTTCTTGTAGCAACAACTGCTAATGGCTGTCATGTACCTGAAAAACAGATTGCATCAATTGTTCACTGATGAATCCCAACTACATTTGTAACCGTGTTTAGCATGTGTCACCATATTTTAAAATTGTACTATGTTCTACAGCTGTTTTACATCTGTTTTCTTCTTGTCTTGCGTCCTTAACTGGACAAATGTCTATATTTAAATGCTGTTTTTTAACTGTATAATGTAAATAATACTTAATGTGGAGCTTTTCTCCCTGGGCCTCCGCTGAAAATGGACCTGTGTCCAGTTGGACTCTCCCGGTCAACAAATGTAAATAAATAAATAAATAATAAATACTACAACATACTCAAGCTATACTGCACTCATCTGTGGAGTTGTAAGTATTCCCATACCATCACTGAGGGTGACCTTCCTTACACTACCATATACTCAAGCCATACCGCAGTAACCTGTGGAATTGTAAGTATTCCCATATCATCACTATGGATGACCTTCTTTATAACACCAAATACTCAAGCTATACTGCACTCACCTGTAGAATTGTATTTCCATGCCATAGCTGTGGGTGACCTTCCTTTTACTACTACATACTCAAGCTATAATCCACTCACTTGCAGAGTTTTATGTATTCCCATACCATCACTGTGGGTGACCTTCCTTATACTACCACATACTTAAGCTATACAACACTCACCTGTGGAGATTAAGTATTTCTATTCCATCGCTATGTTTCTTTAAAGGTTCAAGTCAACACTAGACTAGGGCAAAAGAACCACAAACCACCCCTAGTCAAGATGTCTGACTGCATAATGAATCCGGTATTTAAAGTTAGGGTTACTGATATCTAGATGATAGCTTTTGAACTTTACACATAAGCTCTTTCCATTTCTCATATATGACATGGCACTCCTCAGTTGAACAGCTAACTTCCACTGTCAAGATTTGGTGCATTATGTTCTATCCTGGTATATCTGTCTGTCAGATCCCTAAAGTTGCATGTGACCCACACCATTCATTTTGTATGTAATGAGCCCATGCATTTTTTACAGTAAGTCTTACATGAGTGGATAAGGTACTAGTCATCAGATGCTTACCCCAAGTACCACCCCAAAGCATAGCACCTTCAGTCTTCAATAAAGATTCTCTTATACTTGAGCTAACTATTATGAGTACATCTTTACAGCATTGATGTCTGGCCAGATTCTCTCAGACTACTTTGATAAGGTTGGCCATAGAAGGCACCATAATTTCAGACAGCATAACATCAAGGGACACAGGTACATAGAAATCCTTCGGCATTATTATGCCATTATCCCAGTATAGGAAGTATACTACAATGATGAACTTACAGACCACAGTACAGATGCCACTACTACTGAAATGCTGCAAGACATAAATTCTCTTTCTAACTAGATAGTTGAAAATTTCAGAAGGTTAGAGATATCATTTTTGTGCAGCTTTATACTTTACTATTGCAAAATATTATATAGAATTTGATTAAATGTTATGTAAATGACATATGACTTCTTAGATCGCAGTTCAGCATTACAGTCATCTGAGGTTTTTTTCAGCATTATGTTGATGAGTCAAAGAGCTGATACCTTACTTAAACGTAATTGTTGTAGCTGGATTAAACTGATCACATATATAATGACAGCATCTAAATTCTTGGCTATTTTTTTTTGTTGTTTTTAGTCTGCCTAATATTTCACCTGTTTGCACCCAGTAGACCCATTTTTTCCTCCTACTAAAATGAAACCTAGGTTAATTCATTTCATGAGAAGTTAGGCAGACCAACATCTCATTCATTCTTTGGCTGGGGTGAGAGTTTTATAAACTCATTGAATCCACCATAGAAGATGAAAGCTGAGTATTATGGAGAGAGAGAACAAGCTAGAGTGCTTCTCATGTGGACCATTCTAACTTTATTCTCATCTACAACTCGTTTCCTCCCTTGACTCCTCCCTGGTGTGGCTTAGGGATATTCATAACAATATAGATCTGATGACTAGGTACCTTATGCACCCCTTTAAGGCTCAATTTAAAATAACGCCTGTGAACATTGCATACAAGATGAATGGTGTGGGTCAGATGCTGCATTGCAAGAGGTTCACATGTGCTACTAGAAATACCAACAAGCCATGTGTAGCATGACCTTGCCAAACTAAATATTATGGCTGATACGCCAACATTCCTGTAGGTGCTACCAATGCAGTGAGCTGAATTACCTCCTTCTGCCTAGAATGTGTTAGCTAGTGTCAGCTGTTTTTCACTTCCATCTGCCCTTGCTCAGCCATTCCAGCACCCATGCTGCTAATGCAACATAGGTCACCTTGGTTATCCAAGCAATAGCTTGGATGGTGCAAAGGTGTTGGCTACCAGAGGTGTAAGCTGCTGGATGGCATAATCAGCAGGTGCTAATGGTGTGGAAATATAAGTACTAGCATTGACTTTATGAAGTCACAAGGATATTGCTGCTTTGGAAATGAATACTGAGACTGTATTTGCAGTCGCAGCAGAAGGGTAGAGGCTCCTAATGTGGGAGGCGAGTGCATAGTTATTATAATAGCCACCTGTCAGAGCTTTAGCAAGGAAACTTTTCATTTTTTTATTTTGTGGGGGCTTCAACTTGAGAAGGCTGTGATGCCAGAGGTAATACTAGACTAAAGGAAATTGAGTTAAAATGTAATATAGTTTTTCATTCTCTTTTCTCTTGTTCATCAACAATCAGTGCATTTGTTCATATAGTTTAGGAATATGAGACCCTCATCCTTTTGGCATAAAATAACAGGGAATGTCTTTTGAAGAGAGTTGGATCTCCAAACTTGCAGTCTTCTCTTGTGAATATAACAAAAAAAAAGATGAAAGACAAGGAACTGACTTTTGAGATGTAATTGTTGATTAACCTAATATTATGAATAACACTAATCCGCACCAGGGTGTAGTCAAGGGAAGGAAACAAATGTGGATCTATATACTGGCAGTTTCTCTTGTTGCAGGACTGATGTAATTATGCTTTTATTCTTCAGAAACTTTTGTTATGACAAGTGTAAAAACTGGTTTAACATCCCCAGCCCAGTAAATATGATGGAAGGATGACACCACTGACACCAGTATGATAGCAGTGATATGACCAATGCTATTACTGTAACATCCAAATTACAGGATTTTACCCAGTCTAATATCAAGAGGGCTAGAAATAATGGAGTTTGAATCCTATTGCAGCTAACCAATGATGAATGCATTAAATAGAATTTCAGTAATTAATTTACAAAACACAACCTGTCCCAATGAGCATAAAGAAAATATGCACCAATGTCCTAGTTATGGGTATCCCAACATCTACATCAAAACTAAACAGAACACATGCCCCTAACAGAGTAGAGGCTTTGGTCAAGTACTCCTAGACTCCTAACTCACTACTGTCTTGGTGAACTGATTTCTTACAGTGCTCCTTTATCCTTGTTTTTTATTGATATTCACCTTTACAGAAGGGTTTTCAGTGGCGGTCTCAGTACTTACACACACATTTCCCTGAGAAAGCTGGATAATTTATCCAATTATCCACAGCTTTCTACATGCCATAGAAGCAATGCCATCACTCTGGAATAGGGCAACAGATATTCATTTACCATTTGCTTTTAGTAAATAAGCCAAGTATGAACTCATACATGTTAATCTCTTTCACTGGTAGTAGGCCTAAGCATCCTAATGGGAGATGTGTGCCACACAGCTTACTAAACAATTGTGTAAAATGGATTACTCTGTTCTCAGGTACTTAACAGTGCACACATAATAATAAATAAATGATGAATACCAACCCCAAGGGGTCAAAGGTTAATAAATTACCATTGCTTAAAAAATAAACTCATGCAAACACTAATTAAACTGTATGATGACTGTCATGCACAAGCACATAAAATAAAAGGAAGTAAAAAGATAGAATACATGCAGAAAAAAATAAGCCTCAGATACTTAAGTTCCCTGGCTCTCTCTTAATTCAGAAATACTGGCCCTAACCATCATAAGATAAGTTAATAACTAGTTCTCACAAATGGTTCCACCATAAACAAGTCAACATTTTTTTCACATTGCATAGTATAGTACACAGTTAAAAAGAATTTTCCCCAGCCCCTAATATTCATCACATGACATCATCTTCCTGTTCTGGAGAGAAACAAGTACTTAAATGAACATTTTGTACTTGTCTTAGCAACATTTCTCAAGAACAAAAGTTTAACTCTCTCAAGCTTAAATCACCTTATTTGTATACTTCTAGTTCACACCCATACCTTCTTTTGGGGTCCAGAACTTTTTTGGGTCTAGTTTATTTAACTAAGTGACTCACTAGTTGATAATATTCAGTATTAGAAAGGGCAAGGAGTTATTAACAAAATGACACTAAGCTGTATAGAAATTAATCTTTCTTTGCTACTTATTAAATCATATACTCGTATTTATGTTCATATTGCCATAACTGAGAACTACATTTCATTGAGGTGTATGGTATGAAACACCAATATAGGAGACATGGTAATTCACTGAAAATACTTTTATGTCACACTATACTGAACATATTGTTAGTTGTCTGTTAGTAAATCTAAAAATAAGCAATATTTCCATATGTAATTAATACTTCAAAAAACAAGTGACTTCAAAACTGTTACAGTGCATTTGGTGAAACCTTAGATATTGTTGAAGAAAACGATCTTTAATATTTGCACTGCAACTAGCACATCTTAGGAGATAGTTAGTAGTATTTGTATTGTTAATTATACAATTAAACATATGTTTTCTTATTTCTGTAAACATCTCAATAAACTTGCACTTACAGAGGATTGTCTTGTCATGTGAATGTGTATATCTGGTTAATGTTCTAACAATATATGTCAAGGTTGTAGAGTTTTCAAGATATTGACATTTGTCTATGAGAGTTTAGAAAAATATAATTTGGGGTTTGTGTGTGTATACTAAATTACAGTATTTATGCAAATGTCTGTTAATGCACTATTATCAGTATAAGAATACTTCTTACTAATAACATTACTTTTTTGCAATTTTAATAGCCTTCATTGCTCACAGAATATTTGCATTTCTTGATCTTATGCTTTTAATTTTATTTTTCAGAAAATGCTCTGGAATGCAAGATGTGTGTAGGCTGCTAAAGGTGTGACATTCCACACTGCAAATATGTTAATGAGTTAATCACATCAGTCCTGCAAAAGTAGAAATTGCCTTCCACATCTGCTTCCTTCCATCTCTAATTTCATCTCAAAAGGCAGTTCCTAGTCTTTCATATCTTTACTACATGCACAATGGAAGTCAGCAAGTCTGGAGAGCCAACATACTTCACAATACATTCCATGTTCTTTTATATTCAAACTGTCTAACAAAGTATTTACTATATTCTATTATTCAATGGAAGACAGAGATACTGCTCCTGGGTACCTAGTGGCATAATTTACCACCTGGATATATTTCTTAGCTGTAGGATGTGTACACTCTGTTGTTTACTTGAGATACAAAACATACACAGCTACCCTCTGAAATAGTTTCTCAGTAACAGGCAACATCATCAAAGGAGCCTTGGCTTTGTATCTAGCCTTTCTAACCTTCTGTACTGGACTGCTCACAGGTCTTACATTTCCTTGTTATATCTTTTACAATCTTAGACCAATAAACATTCTTTTTAAGCTGGCTTTTAATATATTTTATACCAATATGTTCTGCAAAAAGGGATACCATATGCTATGACCACAAGTGACAGTTTTAAGCCCTGGATACTACCAACTGCTGAATTACTTCATCCTGTAGCCCATCATCAGGTACCTATTCCCTGCACAATAGCCATTTATCCAAGTATATGGACTTCCTCTGCCCTTGAGTATCTACAGCATCTGTGGCAAAGACCTGGACTTGTACACAAACCTGTAGTTTCCCCTTTTTCCTGTGAAACCTGCTGGGATCATGGACATATGCTGTCCACATGGATTCCAGTATACTTGTGTGCATTTTTATGTTCCCCTTCTTATGCAATGGCAACCTGCTAGCTTGGTAAAACTCCCCTTTCTTCTCCATTCTCTCAATAGTGTTACACTGTCAGTCTGCCGACCAAATCCTCATGTTCTCAGGAATAGTACTAAGGATTATTTCCTTGCCAAATAATCTATAAACATTTCTGATGTGGTGGCATTACATCCACTCACTTATCTGTGAAAATAATTACTGATGTCTGTAATATATTCAGTCATACTTTCATCTCCTTATATCCTGCACTCTCTAAACTTCTTTCTCAACAACTCTTGGGACCATTTACTAGCAAACATTATTTAAATATGGTGTAATTTAAGTATTGTCACTTAGTTTTGAAATTGCAAGCATTGCTTTATCCATGAACAATTTAGTTAAAATCCTCACCTACTGTCCTTGGCCAATGTTCTGCTGATTATATACTTTTTCAAATGCCCTTATACAGGTATCCACATCATCCTCCCACTTTGTATATATTGGAAGACATTTTGTACTGACCTGGGCATCTTGGGTGTAATTTCCCCTTCCCATCATTCATATGTGTCTGGTGTAGTATGGTTATCTCTTTTTGGTGCTGGTGTTGCATTGTTACATTTCTCTTTCCTCTGCCTCCAGTTGCTGCACTGATTCAGCTGCCTCAAGTTCTGCATGATTAATTTCAAGTGCCAGTGCCTGTAATTTCAGTTGGGCTTTAAAGCAATCTTGGGGTGGAACTAACTATCCTGTGTCTGCCTCCTGCACAGTCTCCATATTGCATTGTACACAAAGTTGCCACCATTTTCTCTTTGCATATATTAACCTGTTGGATTCCTTTGAATTTAAATTTCCTTCTCAGCTGCACCACTGACATCAATGCATAATTACAGACAAGAAATGCAGTGTAACAAGCAAGCCTATCATACTAAAAACTGAATAAAAGACTACAAAATTGCTGGAAAAACATGTTTAAAGAAGATCAGTAACAAAGTGTTGATCTTAACTAAATGCATTTTACCCAAAATCCAGCAGTCTATTCAGACTTCACATAATTGTCAAATAAGCTTTTTTTCTGCCTGTTTCTAAGCTAAGCTGACAAAACAAACCACTGTGCACAACCTCAGCTCTGTATACTTTACCTTGTGGCTGTGAGAGGTCACCCACATATTTTATAAAAAACATGTTTCTGCTACTGTGTCCTCTCCGCTGTTCACCAATGTGGCAGAAGAATGGCACCACTGCTACCAATGTGATGGACATTATATGACCACTACCACTACTGCGTTACCCAGATGATGGGATGCCATTCACTATGATGTCAAGATGGCTGGCTACACTGGAGTCTGAATCCTTCCAATTCCAGCCAAGAGTAAAGTAATACCAAGAGAGGGTTCACAAGACTATTTCAATTAGTAATTCACACAACCTGGCCCCAAGAGTATAAGTAACACATGCACTGCTCTCCTTGGTAAGTGCTTGTAACATATGCACTGAAACTAGATAGCACACAGGCCTCTTACTAAGTTAAGTCTTTGCTAAGAACTCCTTGGTCCCTTCGCCTGTGACCAAAAATAATATAAGCAATATCTTCAAAGACACACACACACACACACACACACACACACACACACACACACACATACACACACACACACACACACACACACACACACACACACACACACACACACACACACACACACACACACACACACACACACACACACACACACACACACACACACACACACACACACACACACACACACCTGGCAAAAGGTTGACACAGGTTTAGTAGCTATGCCCCCATCTGCCCAGACTATAAGGTAGTCATCACTACCACCAGAAACCCTTATCATCTACTTTAAGGACCTTAACAAAGGGTGCCCAATCTTACTGTGTAATGTTACTATCAAAACAAATGATAGTTTGAGCAAGAGCAAGGCTATTAAGAGTGGCCCAAAAAGTGTCACCAAATAAATATGCACTCTCAGAACTTAAATAACTCTGGACAGATCAGTCATAATGAAATGTTTAAATATATTTAATAATAAATATTAAAAGAAAAAAATAGTATATATTTAAAGTGACAACAGAGTTCAGAATCACAGGAAATATTTAAAACAACATTGCAGGACAGTCTCAAATAAAGAAAAACATCTACATTAAGCATTACTATATTCCTGACTATATCTAAGAGAATTACTATAAAACAGAAACTTACTCAGAACAAGGCAGATGTGTGGTGGATAGATCTTCTGGTCAGGTCCAAGACTGACTACAGAATGTTGTCTCTCTCAGAGAGTTCTTAAATTAATATCTCAAATATTACTGCTGGGATAACTTGCAAAATGACATCATTTCTTGTCATCTGACTCTATTCAAGGTAAACCCCCCGCTGCTAAAAGCTAGCAGTATTTAGCATCCACCTGTGAAAATACATAGACAAGGGCTTTTCCTCAGATCTGTGCAGCTGTTGGAAAGTCATACAACAAGACAATACAGAAAACTTCTCAGTGCAGTCACATACATTGTGTCTCCTTGCTGCAATAAAGTAATTTAATTTCAGTTATTTTTTAAGTGAACCTCCTGTATTCCAGTTTCCACTGTTAAAATCTATACATTTAAACAGTTACAATAATGCTTGTACATTTCTGTTCTATTCCAGTAGGGCATGCTGTAGTTACATTATAAGCACGAGCACTTTATAAAATATCTTTCAACATATGTTTGTACAGACCTAGATTGATATACATGACATGCAGTTCTAATACAGTTATAACACAAGCATCTTATATGAATCATGTTGATATTCACACATGACATATAATTATTTACAAAATTCCATATAGCTGGGCTGGCAGTATCCCCTTTCGAGATAGCATGACAAAGGCTTTTTTTTTTTTTTTTTTTTTTTTTTACTTTGAGTTGAAGTAGGTAGCCATTTGAGGATCTGAACAGGGTACCAGATGAGTTAGCTATTCCTTTGTTTATCATATTCAGGACTATATTCTTCTGTACCATTGGGCCAGACTATGCTTCATCCATCTTTTGCCTAGTTCAAGACTTTCCATCAAGAAAGGGGTGCTTATGATATGCTGAATGAAAATATCTCATTAAATAATAAACAAATTATAAAATACTACCATACAGCTTTCTGAAGCTGGCTAAATGTATCCAGATATGCCTTTTGATTGTATCAAACTCCTCTCTCTCTCTTTATCTCTCATTCAAACTCTATATAGTATATTTATATGTGACTTTAATGGGGGCATGCCCTGGCTTGTTCCTTTTATACTAGACCCAAACTACATCTAGTTTTATTGACTCTTGATTTAACTGTGTATGCCGGAAATATCAAACAGTGAAGTACCTTACTGGTTTATAAGATGTTAACTATTTTCAGTCGCCAAAACATGTTTCATGTTGAAGACCAATTAGATAACAGTGTCAGTTTCATGGAAATAATGAGTTACGGATAATGAGCTAAGAAGCCCATCTCCCACAAGATATCTGTTGCATGGTAAGAGTGCAACAAACAAAACTCTTGAGTGGGATCCTGCAATACATTTAATACTATACTGGGCTGGAGCATGGAAAATGCAGCAAAAAGGCGATTTGCTAATTCTGATACAAATGAACATTGGATCTGCAAAAGTGGTTTCTTGCTGCGTATCAAGTGAATGGTTTATTTGTATTACATAAACATATGAGGTGCAGATGAGGTACGTAACATCTATAACTGCTGTAACTGCCTCACAGTACAGGCCCACAGAGTTTAGTTCCCAGCAGTTTTGTTAGCCAGGGCAGAGGCTGACAAATAAAACTTCTCTTTACCTGTAAATCAGATACTTAAGTTTTTTTTTTTTTTTTTTTTGTCGTACTTGAAAAACACTACTTAGCTGCCACAATGTCCTTCTGTAGCTTCTTCTGGAAGCTAAAGTGTCATTTTGTTTCTTCCATCAGCCTGTTGTCTCCCTAGTCTTAAATGTAACCAATAAACTGAAGGAAGATGCTTAAAAAATCAAGTATATGGTTGTGATAAGCTGAGTATAGCATTTACAACATGACAGTGCTACTTAATGATGTCTGACTGATGGATTCCATTGTTAATACAGTTGTGATGTACATTATATTACTGTACAGGTAACTGGAAGCTCACATTCAGATCACAATTTGTATTGAGGCAAATTGTTATGGATATGAAAAGACCAAAAAAACACTGCAGTAGATCTTTTTAATTTAACTAAAATCAATAAGGCATCATTATTCCTTTTAGAATTTATTACACATTCACACGATCAGTTTCTGTCAAAGACAGGACACATTCTCAGTGTGTGAGCTTGCAAAATGAATATGGGGCCTGTATAATTCATCCAGATGATGCAGTCAGTGTAGGACAAAGAGTAGCCTAACTGTATAGTGTGGGGATGTCACTTGTCAAAGTCATGCTATGCAGATATTTTTCCTTGTATAAGTAATATAATTGAATGTACATTTTTGTGCTCTGCTTTAAAGATATGGGATTATGTACCTGTTCAAGCTGTGCCCAACAAATAAGAATAATGCACTGTAATTTTGCAAGCTCTTCCTGTCATTTTGAATATTTACATTTAGCAATTTATTTTCTCTGGTCAGACATGCTTCCTTTCATATGCACTGGTTCCTGCTCATTCTAGGAATGCTCTTCATTTTGTGATTAATACAATGCAACCTCTCTAAAAATGAAAAGTAGTTACTTGTAAAAGGCATGGACAAAGAATATAGATATTGTTATGTGCTCTGCAGTTCCACAAGCCCTTCTTGTGGATTTACTTTTTTAAACACCATGTGTGAAAAAAAGATCTATTGTTCTGCTGAGTTTAGTTCACTTCTAAACTGACTGTCGTTGATTACCAGCGAGAGCAGAATTTTTTTTTTTTTACAGAAGATGTACTGTAACCTATTCAATGCTTTTGGTGATGAACTTTAATAGTATAATGGATATTGCTACTTTTCTTCTTTCAGATAAAAATTCATTCCTTTTGGCTAATAAGGAAAGTTTGCTTGTGTTTTGACAAGACACACCCCAGGATTCAATAATGCTAAAATCTCGTGTCCGAATAGTGCAGCCACTCCTGCACAGAATATGGCTGCTGAGTGATCCAGTAAACAAGCTTGGGGATGTGCACAAGCCTGATAACACTCTTCTGCCACGGACACAACTGGATTATGCTAATGACCTCATTTGCTGGTGAAATCCATGCAAATGAGGTCAATTAGCAATCCAGTAAGCAGGCAGGCATCCGTGGCAGAATAGTGTAGCTTGCAGAAATGTTTCTGCAAAAATTAAAACAGAGGCATGAGAGCTCAAAGTAAAGCATGTATTATTTTATTTTATTATTATTTTATTTATTTTATTTTACATTTGTTGACCTGGAGTGTCTGACTGAGCAAAAGCCCTTTTTCAGCGGAGGCCTGGGGAGAAAAGCTCCAGGCATACAATAGAACATTTAACAACAGAAATTAGACATTCAATATAAGAGAAAAAGAGTAAACTATGATTTTTTAAAGTATACAATCATCATTGCAATTCAATATTAGATAAAAAAAATAATGCAAGCATTATGTAGGTATGCAATCATCTATAGCAATAATTGTAAAGTTATATCATATGTAAGAATTATTGGGCTGCATACAGCTTAGTAAAGGGGTCAGACTAAATAGTAAAGGAAAATAGGTGGAGTAAGAATCTAAGTTGGTTACTTTGAAGCTAAGAAGGGAGGATTTTGGTCAGGGAGAGTGTGAGCAGTGGCAAGACCAGTATTTTTAAAGTAATCTTTGACTTTTTTTTTGAATTTTTTAGGGTTTGTCATATTTCTTATTTCTAGAGGGAGTTTGTTCCATGCAATAGAAGGGTAATAACTATATAAGTTAGTGCCAGTTTTTAGTTTTTGGTTTGTGAACCTTTAGTAAGTCTTGAGTTGCACTTCTGAGATGTCTGGTAGGAGAGTAATGTGAGATGAGAGATGACAGAGCTGGGCAGAAAGATGGTTGATATATAATGGAGTGGATCATTTGTAGTTGAGATTGGAGTAGCAGATGAGGTAGTTTGAGCCAGTTT
This sequence comes from Protopterus annectens, assembly GCF_019279795.1. Taxonomy (NCBI): domain Eukaryota; kingdom Metazoa; phylum Chordata; order Ceratodontiformes; family Protopteridae; genus Protopterus; species Protopterus annectens. The sequence continues at coordinate 837,789,446 of NC_056731.1, forward strand.
AGGAATTTAAGGGAGAGGCAGTGGTGATATTTATATGGGTGTTGAGCTGTAAATCTGGCTATCTTGTGATGGGTTGTTTCTAGTTTAGAGTAGAGATGAGTTTAGATTAGTAAATATTTGGGAGCAGTAAGTTAGACAAGGAAGAAGATAGGCATGGTTTAGAGTATGCCTAGCTTTAGTGGTGAGGAATCTGCTATTTCTATACAGATGTCCTAGCTTCTGATGGGTTTTCCTGATGCAATTGTTAATATGTAGATCAAATTTTAGTTGGTCATCTATGGTGATGCCAAGTAATTTTGTGTTGGTATTGACTTCAATAGGAGAGTTGTTTAAGGATGTTATGGAAAAGGAGGATTTGATGTGGTTAGCAGATTTAGGGAGGAAGAAAAGGAGTTTTTCCTTTTTAGGTTTGAGGATGAGCTGGTGTTTTTTGAGCCATGTCTCAACAGAGTTGAAGGATGTCTGGGCAGTAGATAGGAGTTCAGAGGGAGAGTTTGCAATAGTGATGACTGCAGAGTCATCTGCATATTGGACAATGGTGGACAGAGGACAAAAAGAGTACAGTGAGTTGGTAAAGATATTAAAAAGTAGAGGACCAAGTATGGATCCTTAGGGAATACCAGTTTTTACATGTAGGGGGGAGGAAAGGGCTGATTCCCATCTGACCGAATGTTGTCTGTCAGTGAGATAACTTGTGAACCATGCTACTGCATCAGAAGTGAAGTAAAGGTCAGTGAGTTTGTTTAGTAATAGGGAGTGTGAGACAGTGTCAACGGCCTTAGAGATGTCAAGGAATAGGCAGGATATGAGTTTATGATTATCTTTGTATAGAGAAATAGTATTGAGAAAGGATAGGAGAGCAGTGGCGATACTATGCTTAGGACGGAAACCATGTTGAGTAGGAGTGAGAAGTTTTTCTTGTAGGAAATGATGAATTGCTCGTTTGCATATGCATTTCTCAAGTATTTTTGAGAGAGGAGAGAGTATTGCAATAGGTCTGAAATTAGATATTTCTGTGGAGTTGCCATCTTTGTGGATCAGAAGAGCTTAGAACTGTTTCCAGATAGTTGGAACTTTAGATTCAGAGATGGAGCGGTTGATAAGGATAGATACAGGAACAGCCAGGGAATTTTCAGCAGTCTATAGAAAGTATGAAGGGATATGATCAGCTGATTCAGAGCATGGTTTGAGTTTGGAGAGTACAGCTTTAATATAGGTAGTAGGAACAGGTTTGAGAGAGAGGGGGTTTGTCGGGTCAGCAGTTGGGGGTGGTTCAGGGAGGTTAGAGGAGTTATGGTTAGAGGGGGTGCTGTTAAATAGTTTGGAAATAGATTCAATAAAGTAAGTGTTAAAAGTATTGACAGTCTCTTCAGGAGACTTATCAGGACATGGGTTCGGTGAGGTTGGGTTACCAGGCTGTAGTATCCGGTTAATAGCATTCCAGAATATTTTTGATCTGATTTTATTGTTGTTGGGGGATTATAGCAGAAGTTTTTTTGTCATTGTTAATGTGTTTTTTTGTTTGCTTGCAAAGTTCTTTGCACTTTTTCAAGTCAGCAGGAAGCTTAGATTGTACCCATATTTTCTAAGCCCTGTCTCTACTTTTCATAAGGGAGTGGGTAGTTTTAGATACCCAATCTGAAATTTTAGCTTTTATTCAAATTTTTCTAGGTGGGGCAAGTTTAAAACTGTAAGGAAAGTAGAATTAAAGGCATTGACTGCCTCATCTAGGGGAAGCTGTTTAAGGAAGTCCCCGTTAATTCTAGAGAGAAGGGTATGGAAAGTGTCAGGGTTAAAGCTGGAGAGCTTTTGGCAGGTAATATATCGCTGTGGTTTCGATAGATTTGTGGTATATCTAAGCACTTTTATAGGTGAGTGATCACTGTGGGAGTTGGGTAGACTTTCTGGATTATGGTACTTGCAGGCATTAGAAACTAGTATCCAGTCTATTAGGGAGCTCGGACTGTGCATTTTGATGGTGTGAGTAGGTTGAGAGATATGTTGAGTAAATCTGAAGAGATTTATATGATGTTGAGAGTTATGAGTATTGAGATTCAGCCAATTAATATTTACATCTCCTAGGAGGATAGTTTCATTAGGGATATTTTGAGAGAGATATGAAATAAAGTTTTCCAGTAGGGGAACGTTGTCCCCTGGTGGGATATATATGGCTATTACTGTAATGGTATTATGGTTATTAACCTTCAGATTTGCAGCAAGTATTTCAGCAGGTGAGAAGAAGGCAAAAGTGTATTTGGTTTGGGAGAGAGTAAGTTTATTAGAGTGAATTATAGCAACACCACCACCATTCTTTTTAATGTGGTCTTGGAGGAGAATGTTGTAACCTGGGGGGGAGTGTCTTTATCTTGGTGTCGGGGTTTAAGACAAGTTTCTGTAACAGAGATAATGTCAGGATTGTGCTGAGATATCCATGCATAAAATTGGCTTACTTTTTTTAGGATGCTACAAGTATTGATAGAATAGAAAGATAGATGTTTGTTTGGTATGGATGACTGGTTGTAGTTTAGGGAAGTGTTTTGTGGGTTGGATGAGTTAGTAGTAGGATCTGGATTGGAATGGATGTTGCCTGATATGAGGGGAGTCATTGGGAAATAATATTGTTTTCTTTTGAGTGGGTGGTCACAGGTGAATTGTTTTGGATTTAGGTGAGGGATAGTATGAGAGAGGGATTTTAATTTTGGTAAAGGAAATGTTGGTTGGGAGGATGGATTCACAGATGGCTACAGGCTGTTGAGGGGAGGAGAACGTATGTGGGTGTGGGGAGGTAGGGACCTTATTGATTGGGGTTAGGAATGGAGGCGGTGCGGTGACTGTGAGGAGAAGCAGTAATAATGGTAAGAGTAGGACAGGGGTGATAGAAATTGGCATTTTTTAAGGAGTGGAGAGCAGAATATTTCAGTAGAGAGATGATAGTTGGAAGTTAGTTGGGAGTGAATAGGAGTTAGAGTATTGTAAGACATACTTGGTGAGATTAGGGAGGGTAGGTAAGAGTAGAGTGTAGAGTAAGCTTGTATACTGGTGGGGGAGGGGTTAGAGGAAGGGAGGAAGTAGAGGCTAGCTATAAAGGAAATGATATGGGGTGGCTGGGAATGGGGGTGGGAGGATACACCCCAATGGAGTGGGGCTACACCAGAGACAAAGAAATGCAGCAATAAAAATCAGTAACTATGAAGCCAAATTAAAGGGAAAATGCTGATAAGATAGTTACAGAATTATAAGGTAAGATAGTTACAGAATTAGAAGTTAAGATAGATTGTTTTCAACCCTTCTTATTTTGAGCCCTGTAGTAGTAATGTGAAGGGGTTGGAGCAGTACTGGGTTTATCAGATAGCTTAATTTAAACCTGGCAATAACACTAAGTGGGAGAGTGGGGGTATAGATTTGCTGGTCGTTCGTGGTACAGTGCTCAACAAATTTCCCTAGGCATACAGGCATTTAAGTCAAGACAGTTTACTTAACAGTTACCAGTATTTGGGTTATTACACAACAGTTAGCATACTTTGTTTCTATTAAATGGAGCTCTGGGCTGTTGCCATTTCTAGGAGGGAGATCACTCTTTGACTTTCTGAACAGGAACACTGAAAATTATACTAAGGACGAATTCAGGGTATTTATTGGATAAAATCTAGGAGGAAAGGTGAAAAACAGGATAAGAATGTTACAAGGAGCTGCAGTAGGGTGGTTAACATCATACAATGCTACCAGGTAAACATAAGATAAGCAATATATAATAATTTGGCACTAATGCACATACAGGGTATATTTCCTTCAAAAACAACTTATGGTTAGTAGACTTGTTAAATGGATTATAGTCATTCAGCATGCCAGTGACCAAATATATAGCCATTGGCATGGAAAAGTATTGCAAAATTATAAAAATAAAAGTTTTTATTTGTTTGCCGATTTCAGCTGTTTAAGCATAGGGCAATGGCACTCAAACAGGATTGTGCCGAAAATTTAAAAAAAATGTGAAAAGGCAATTTTAAGTGAAATCTGCATTTTGCCATTATAGTCTATGGCATACAGAATCAATAGCAGGGAACAGGGTGGCCAAGGGGAAAGGCTCTGGTGTAGTGCTGTAACTAGGGACTAATGCAGTGGGGTATGATAATGAGGGAAATGTACTCATACCTCCCAACCGTACCAAATTACTTGATTTTTACTGAGTTGTGGGGTCCAATTAATGGGGTGCCATGATTCCCAAGTGGCACCCCTTAATTTCTGAATTTCACTGTGTTTTTTATTTAAAAATTTTTCCAGGTTTTTGAGTTGACTTCATTACGTGCGTGATGATGTCAGCTCCATGAAACAGTCTGCCAGCCTGTCAGATTTGAGCTCAAGGGCTCAGTGTGCATGCATTTCTGGCTGTTCCTTAGCTGTTAACAGGAACAGAACAAGCCATGATGTGAGGTATGGATGGAGATTTGCCTGAAATGGACAGAGATTTAAGGTGCCGAGATATGGGTAAATGCTTTGTTGTTTCCCCTGGAATAGACAGAGATTTTCAGAGATTGTAGCTGCCATTTGCAGAGGAATGGACACAGATTTTAGCTGTCGAGGCATGGGTAAATGCTTTGCTGTTCCAGAGAGTGTAGCTGCCATTTGCAGAGTGTGTAAATGCTTTGCTGTTCCAGAGACTGTAGCTGCCATTTGCAGAGTGTGTAAATGCTTTGCTGTTCCAGAGATTGTAGCTGCCATTTGCAGTGTGTGTAAATGTTTTGCTGGTCCAGAAATTGTAGCTGTCATTTGCAGAGTATGTAAATGCTTTGCTATTCCAGAGAGTGTACCTGCCATTTGCAGTGTGTGTAAATGTTATGCTGTTCTAGAGATTGTACCTGCCATTTGCAGAGTGTGTAAATGCTTTGCTGTTCCAGAGATTATAGCTGCCATTTGCAGAGTGTGCAGATGCTTTGCTGTTCCAGAGAATTTAGCTGCTGTTTGCTTTGTGTGTGTGTGTGTGTGTGTGTGTGTGTGTGTGTGTGTGTGTGTGTGTGTGTGTGTGTGTGTGTGTGTGTGTCTGCTGACAAATCCATGAAGGATTGAATTCACTAAATGACAGGCATTTGAATTTCAGAATTCATATTCTTCAGAAAATAAATGGTAACACAAAACCTTTTATTCTAGCAATTTTCTAAGTTTATAAGATCAGTATTAGACATTTGTCCCTATTTTTGAGGCTGTATTTCCCAATTATTGGCCTTGTCCAGATTTTTTGTGATAAGAGGTTGAGAGTAGCTATGGTGAGAAGTGAGAACTGAATTCTGTATTCCTCCATTATTGGCTTTGTCCAGGTTTTTTGTGCTAAGAGGTTGAGAGTAGATATGGTGAGAAGTGAGAACTGAATTCACTAAATGATAGCCATTTGAGTTTCTGTCTTCCTAAAGTTCTTATATTTCAGGAAACTGTTGATTTGGCATAGTGGTATGTTACTCTTACTGTAGTGCACAGGGTTCTGGGTACAAGACTTGGTAGTTAAACACATGGTAGTAATACAACATTTTATTCTAGCAACTTTCCAAAATTATACAAGCAATATTTAAAATGTATCCCTGTTTTTGGGCTTTTATCCTGCCCCCCCCCAATAAAATTTGGCTTTTTTCCAGATTTCTTGTGTTGTAATGTTGAGAGATACAGTTGAGTGTTTAATGGATTTTACAAGGAGCTCAGAGCTTCAGGGGAAGAGAAGTTTAGTGTTGCTTATGCTGAGTCTGCTTGCATTGTTAATAGCATAACAGGTTAAATGCTTGCTTTTGATGCAGAAGACTGTGAGTTCTACTCCCACAGTATTTAGATGCATTGCTGATACTGTACTGTGTTGTACTTTTAAAGGGGGTGGGTGTAACAACTCAAGGCTGTAGCTACAGATAGAACAGAAGTGAGAAAATGTCATGCACAAGGGTATTTGGGTCTCAGTGGAAAGAGCAAAAAATATTAACCCATTTCAGGAATAGAAAATCAGAATGATTATATTCTGTGCTGCATTATAAGAAAAAAATGTGTGTGTGGAAGTAGACTTTTATGATGGCAATGTTCTGAATTGTGCAGTTTTGTCATTGGTTAATTTTGTTTCATTGCCTACTGGAAAAATGTTCAAACAATAAATTTAAAATGCTCTCTAAGTCTTACAAGTGTGCTGTATTATACAAGGGATATAACTTAATAAAGTCAGGAAGGTGTATGAAAGAACACATGTATGTTTCTTGTTTTGTGTGCAAGTGGCCTATGATTTGTAAACATCCCAAAGGTAATCTTTATCCACCACTGGCCAGATGCATTTTCTTTGGATGTAGTGTGGGTTTCGATGCTGCTTCAATGAATGTGAGTTTCAAGAGCAGATAAGTTTTAATGCTATGTTTATTTTCATTGTGAGACAGTATTGCTTTATTTAGCAGATGTCTATTAGTGTTTGTGCATTGTGCTATAAAATGTAAAAATAAAATCCAAATAATCAATGTTGAAGTAAAGCAGTATGCACATTAGTGTTTATGGTAAATGGGGTGAAATAGCCAGGTAATGGGACATTGGAATGGCTGCAGGCAGGGCAGGGGAACTCTAGTGCCATATTTTGGTTGTCCTTTAATTTGCATTTGAAAGTTGGTATCCCATAATCCCATTGAAGTGGGTGGGGTTACATAACTATGTATGCTAATTTTATGTTAATCAGCATACAGATTTGTACCTATTTTTCATGGGCCTTGTCCATATTTTTGATGTTTCCAGGTGGAGAGGTATGAATGTACCGAATCACAAAAAGGAGACAAGTGCCAAACTGCACCTAACTGTGTAGGAGCTATAAGGCAGTGTTGTAAGCAAGAGAAGCAGTTGACATGAAAGGGGTTGTGTCATGCTTGGTGTAAGCATATTGGAGCTTCACTGCTCCCAGTTGAGCTTAGCTAAGCACAGCTAAGCAAGGGTGTGTGTCTGAGGCTGTATTGAATTATTCCATGAAATGTAGAGCATGTTCGTGTCCAAGGGAGGGCTATTTCTGCTTCAAAGTGTTTACTTTAGCTAAATGGGTTTGCGCAGCTCACACTGGGTCTAAAACAAAAATAAAATGGAAATAGCAGGACTGTTTACATTTGGGCAATTGGTTTGTGCAGCATGCCTTGGGGCTTAAAAGGGACAGAAATTAGAAGGGAAAAAAAAAAGGCAAACAGCAGAATAAAAGCAATCAAATACTAATAAAATAGGAAGCAGGTGGAATGTATCATAGCCAGATAATCATACAGGCAGCATCTGCAGCACAACAGTATAAACTGTGCAAACACCTTTCAGTCTGGTTTTCCCACAAACTGCACCATTGGTGTACACATTTGGGGGAATTTTAACCAAATAAATGTTAGAGGCTGTCATTGCTTTGATCTATCAGTATGTGCTAGAGGTTGAGGATGGTGAGGAGGATAATGCTGACAACTGCCCCAGACTGAAGAGGAGGAGAAGAGTGTTCAGACCCAGGGTAACCTATCAGGGGCTACATGATCTGGAGCTAGTAGAGTACTACAGGGTGGACAGAGACAAACTTCAGCAAAATGATTGTGCTGTGCCAGCCTCAACTCAGACCCAGAGCCAACAGAAGGGAACCAATCTCAGTGGATACCAAGGTATGTGTAGCCTTAAGAATACTAGCTACAGGTACATTCCAAAGACCTACTGGGGACATGATGGGGGTCTCACAGGCATCTATATCCAGTGTACTCCACCAGTTCCTGGATGCCATGCTACCACATGCCGGTGAGCACATTTACTTCCCCATCACCCATGAGGAGAGGACCAGCAATATGTGTCTCTTCCACCATGTAGCAAAATACCCGAGGTACTGGGTATGATAGACTGCATGCACATTGACATCAAAGCACCACCCAGTGAACAGGATAGGGTCTACATAAACCACAAGGTATTCCCCCCATCAACTGCCAGGTCGTGTGCAATGCCCAGGGCATTATCATGAATGTGTGTGCTGGCAGCCCTGAAAACTATCATGACTCCCACATCTGGCATTTGTCACAGCTGTACTAGGCATTTGCCAGTGGGGACATCCCATATGGCCATCTGGTGGGGGATGCTGGCTATGGACTGGAGCTGTGGATGATGACACCCATCACAAATGCGCACACACCCACTCAAGAATGCCTTAATGAGGCACACGCACAAACCAGAATCATTATAGAGTGTATGTTTGGGATGCTCAAGTCACAGTTCAGCTGCCTTGACATATTTGGCGGAGCCTTGCAGTACTCTCCAGCCACATGTGCACACATGTTCATAGTATGTGCTACGATACACAATGTGATCTTGTGGAAACAGCTGCAAAAGGAACAGCATGATGAAGGGCCACACAGCCCCTTGCCATTGCCAAGGTCCCCACAGGCACAGAGGGACTTGGAGGAGGAAGCCACTGAACCTGCTCCTGTAGGCAGACGGAGGTGTTCCCAGTATGCCCTGGCCTTGGCAAAGAGGCAGCGCATAGCACACACACTGACACTGTAGGGACCCAGGGACTGACACCTCTCTCCAACTCACACACACACACACACACACACACACACACACACACACACACACACACACACACACACACACACACACACACACACAGTAAAATGGATGCCACACATATCACACTAGCTGTAGCTTACCCTGTATAGGGAGTGTACTGTATGCATCTGACAGAGTCAGCCCTTACCCACCATCCCCACAACTGCACAGGCACAAGGTAAGTCAGTATTCTAAACAATAAATGAATGGAGTAGCATGTTCTGGTAGCATATCTATAGTATCGCTGCATGCATGCAAGGGAATGGGGTGGCCTACTGGGGTAGCAGCAGACTACTGTCAGCAGTGTGGGACACCAAGAAATGTCTGCCCAATACTGGCTTCCCCACACTATGCAGTATTATCCAATTTGACAAATCCCACTGCAGTATATGAGGGGGCCATTAAGGGGGGTTCATAGGTCACATGCATGGATGTCAATGTGGGGATCCCATACTCACCTCTCAGACTCACCCAGCAAGTCAGCCATAGAAAACTATAAAGGAATGTCTAGCAAAGGCCCACAAATGTCGACAATGATGGAATACTCCCTTACAGACTTACACAGTGATATCACAGCAGGCCTTCCATTTGCAATAAGGCTCTGAAGGGTAAGAGGTCTGAAACTCAATTATATGCCATTGCAATCTAACCTGTGGCCTCTAGTAATATGCCTCAATTCTCCAAGACAGGGTACAACACTATGCTAAATGGAATCAAAATTTAAAGCCAATATCAGCACAGTATGTGCAAATGTGTACCGTTGACAGGCGTGCCCCTCCCCCACACCCATAATCCCATAGAAATGCAGTAACATGTAGGTTTGAAGGGTAATAGCAGCAGAGCACGCATTGCCAGTGCTGTCCCAATCAACATGATAACTTCTTGTATGTCCACAATATGTAGGGGTCAATGATCTATGTATATGCATGGGAAATACTGTCAGGATGTGGCCAGCCCTTACTACCGGCTGTTGTGTCTTAGTGGCCTAGCTACAGTACTGTGGTAGACAGGGCCATGTTCCAAGAATCACAGTGCCAGCTATTTCGCATGGCAGCTACACCTACAGTGGGAGTTGTACACACTGTCTAGATGTCAATATCCATTACTGCCAGTAAGCTGAACATGTCATGGACAGGGGGCCACATATATCAACAGTACACAGGTCGGAGTAAACTACACAGTGCCTACCATACCCTCAACTGTACGGACCTTTTGCAGAATGTACAGAGGTTTGCATCATATTTGTGGTGTCTCTATCATGAAATAGTGGTTGTGTGGCAAATCACTGGAAATCAACGAATGTCTAAAGTCAGAAAATAATGTCGGATTGTAGTGTCTCAGACGTCACACCCTATAGAAAATGCATGCTAATGCAATAGCTGTTATTGCATCACCCTTCTAGGTTTGTAAGGCCAATAGTTAAAATGTTCCCTGTATTTAGGCCTTTGTCACCCAATTACTTACGGTGTTGTCCAGATCTGGCTCTCATACGTAGAGAGGTATGGTGCCTAGTAGCACAGCAGATGCTTGAAGGTCAGTATACTAGCAGGTCATAAAAGGCTGCCACCTTACTGTGTCAGCACTGGCAACATGTCACTGGCCACCAGTAATATCCCTGGAATGGCAGATTGTCACAGAAGAGCACATGTACCCCTTGTATATTTGTTCTGCTTGTCCTAACATTGTATTCGCCTGCAAAGTATTTGCAAAACAAGAAAAGGTCATGTCAAAACATCAATGGCAGACAGCGGAGAAGTAGATGTCACACCCATAACAGAAAGCAAGCAGGTAACAAACTGGTGCCCCAACTGTCTATTTATGGCAGAACAGTATCAACACCCTGTTCCCATGTGTGAGCCTTCATCTGACTGTCATATGTGGGTCTGTCCAGATGTCAGACTCAGTGACAGTTTGACAGCTAGGCCAACATATATCCACATAATAAATAGTAACACAAATTGTCTGAGGACTCCAGCAGATGTAGTGGTGCAATGATGGACAACCTGCCAAATAGGTATGCTCAGAAGTGTGTAGTCCATAACCTTGTGTATGATTTAATGGCATTCACCATGCTAACTCCAGAATTACAAATACATAACAGCAGCCACTGTGTGCAAAGCCTGTGACCAGACTACAGAAGGATAAAGAGACACACAGAAGGGGAAGGGGAATCACTGGCCAGAGAACTAGAGAATGTGCACACCAGAGCACATTTTGCAGTAACATAGGTACTCTGCAGTGTATGGTGTCAGTAAGCATCACCTGCAAATACACAACACACACCCGTATAAGTGGAGGTCCAAAACAAATCAACCCTCAAGTAAAGGACAGCTCAGAGGGAAAAACACATGAGAACTTCCCAAACCTACACACCACAGACCACACATACATCACACACCAGGATCCTGCAAACACTTAGGCCTTACCATATACACAACATATTACTCATAGACGACTCCACTGTGAGACACACAGATGTGCCACATGCCAAGCTGGATAAGGAGAAAGTCATGATTACTTGTTTGGCAGGTGCCATAAACTGCCATATCACACATGCACTCAAGCCACCCCACAACAGGTAGAGGTATTACACCAGCCTGGTCCATGGTGGTATGAATGATGTCAGAAGTTCTTCATGGACTATAGAAATACAGACATGATGCAGCATGCTGAATATGTATCCCATGCAGGTATGTCCATAGTCATAAGCAGCATCCTGCTGTCACCCAGATTGATGGATCAATACAAACAGAAAGTGATTGTCAGTAACACATGATTAACTTACCATTGTCACCCCAGGTGGATCCACTACCAGGCAGCCTGGGAACATATGAGTGACTTGCTACAGATGGACTGCATCAGTCTCACATGGCCTATAGGTCTTTGGTAAAGGCCCATGCCTCATCCATAGTGCCATTGTAGGGAATGTTATGGGGTCCATAGTATCAACATAACACAGTCAACAAAATGCAAATGAAAAGCCATGTCACTAAATGCTAGTAGCATACCTCTCAACCTCATAGAGCAAGAAATCTGGACAAAGCCATATATAATGGTGGGATAAAGGCCTAAATATAGGGACACTTTTGAAATAATGCTCTCATAATGTTTGAAAGCTGATAGAATAACAGAGGGAGTGTGTAGTAGCATGGATGTCATGAAGGATGTGAAGTCTGAAACTCTAACGTTCGGTCATTATTCTCTAACTGCAACCCTGAGTGATTTGCAACAAACTTGATAGAAAACCACAATGTTAAGGGAAACTGATCAGATATATGAGGCATAAATCTGGACAATCTGTGAGAATATGTACAGTTGAGAGGTATTGCCACACCAGGATATGACATTTCAGGTAAGAAGAATACTGCACAACCAGGAGATCCCAAGCCAATATATCACCAAGGTGCTGGAGCTTTTACACAGCTTCATCAATAAATTGTCTGTAGCCACACCTCCCAACTGGCTGGATTGCACAAGAATGTTGAGCCTTTGCCTCATAATATTGGTCTGTGCATTATCCATCTTGAATTTCTCTGGTAAATAACTGTGATGATCCGATGAAATCTGTCAGTAGGTAATGACACAATACCTTACAGTGTCAAACATTACATAAGCCATAAAATTTCTGCTAAAACAAACCCTGTAACTCAAGCAGCTCATACATTAACAAGAGCAATAGTGACAGTATCCTCCTATGTCTGTGACATTGTTTCCCTGTATTGGCAGCCTATCTCCAGATATCCTACACAAACAGGTTGCAAGGTATGGCTGTAGCACACAACACCCCGGACTGGAGTTACAACTATTCCTGGAATGGATTCCCGCACTTACTATAGAAGGTCATACTGGACATACTCCTACACTTAGAGAAATAAGGCCCATGTCTGAAATTACAACAGACTATATATATTTGTATTGTGCAGATGTCTTTGCATACACACAGTTATATATACCTGTCTCCACACACACCCATCAGACAAGATTACCCACAGCCAGCTGTAGGTGGCCCATATGTGGTATTTCTGCATTTGTTGCATGTGAAACACACATATATATTGGCAACATATTACATACATACACGCCTGTCTAGCATACACATACATAGACATGGGGAAGAAAAAGACAGACAGTGATAGAGTGAGACACACAGGGAGACACACACACACACACACACACACACACACACACACACACACACACACACACACACACACACACACACACAGAGTGAGTCATACTTAGGGATACCCTGAATGGCAGAGAGTGGTGTCGGGCTTCAGACAGTTGCATAACACTTGTAACCATTGGCACATGCCAGCATGAAGATGATATTTTCTGTTGGTACTGAGGTGGTGGTTGCAATAACACATTACCTACCTTTGTGTGTGTGTGTGTGTGTGTGTGTGTGTGTGTGTGTGTGTGTGTGTGTGTGTGTGTGTGTGTGTGTGTGTGTGTGTGTGTGTGTCTGTAGGTCTCACTCTTATGCTGCGTTACCCACCTAGTACACTTCCCCTTGCCCTACTTTACAAGATCTGCTGATGTCATTCATCTTAGAAGTACCTTTGGACTGGCTTCAGTCCTGTAAGCTCTATAAAGCCTGTGATAACTGCATAACACTATAATACATATAACTAGATAGGTAGGAACTCTAATTACAGTCACGGCATATGTAAGTGTGTGTGTGTGTGGGGGGGGTGTAGGAATAATTGTTTTGGACTGGCCTCACCCCTATGAGCTCTGTGGTGCATGCGACAACTGCAAAAAACTATAGTATAAATAACTAGTTAGGTAGGGGTTTTAATGTCAGTCCTGGCAAATGTAAAAGTGTGTGTGATTGTGTGTGTTTGTAGATTAAAGATTTTGAGCCCATCCACTACTAGTACACTTCCCATTGCCCTACTTTAGTAGTCCTGCTGATGTCAGTCACCTTAGAAGTACCTGTGGGCAGCCCTCTCCCCTATAAGCTCTGTGGTGCATGCGATAACTGTCTAACACTATAGTACAAATAAGTAGTTAGGTGGGGGTTTTAATCTCAGTCCTGGCAAATGTGTGTGCGATTGTATTTGTGTTTGTAAGTGTGTATATCTGCAGATCAAAGTATTTTGTGGCCTTTCTCACCCAGTACATCTCCCATTGCCATACTATACAAGGGCGGGTGATGTTCCTCACCCTAGAAGTTTCCAGGGACACCATATACCCTATAAGCTCCGTTGTGCATGTGCTAAATGCATAACACTGTAGTAGCAATAACTAGATAGGTAGGGGTTCTAATCACAGTTTTGGCAACTGTGTGTGTATTTGGGTGGGAACCATGTCCATTTGTGGGTGGGTTTTGCAATTTTTTGTTGTGGTCCACCCAGTACACATCCAAATGTCCACTTTACAAGGCCCACTATTGTCATCACTGTAGAGGTAGCTGTAGACACTCTGCATCCCTATAAGCTCTGTGTCATGTGAAATAACTATGTAACTGTATGGAATAAATAACATAGGTGGGGCTTCTAATCCTTTGATACCATTCCCCACTCAAGATTCATAGACAAACACACTCAGCTAGGCATCAACCCCTATATCACTAGGTGGGTTGCAAAGTGACTCACAGATAGAACCCAGAGTGTGAAAGCAAAGGACTCCATGTCAGATTGCTGACCAGTCACGAGTGGAGTACCACAGGGTCTGGTTGTGTGTCCCCTCGTCTTCAGTATCTACACCTCTGAAGTACAGCCCAACACGAAGTGACTCTGGCTGACAATCTTTGCAGATGACTGCAAGGTGGGTGCTATTATAACCTCCACAAGTGAGTTGATATCCTGCAGAAAGGTGTCACTGAGACCTACAACTGTCAGAAACCTGGAATTAAGCTCAATGCCAGAAAATGTGTTGCTATCCCCTTCGGGAACACCTTGGTTCCCATGAATCACCACATCAATGGTAGTCCACTGAACATAGATGTCATTATAAGAGAACTGGGAACACAGGTTGACAGTGACCTCTCTGTTGACCACCACAGTTTTTATGTGTTGCATCTCATTACTAAGGATGTTGCATCCAGGAAGAAATAGGTCATAGTGCCCCTCTACTTGTCCCTCATTAGGCCAATCATTGAGTACAATGGCCATTTGGCATGTACCTCACTAAACACCTGCAACACCTAGAGAGGCTGCAAAAGAATCTCACAAAGAGGATCCTAGACCTTAAACACTTGTCCTATATGGACAGACTCTAATAACTCCATATATTCTCTGTCTCATAATGGCTACATAGAGGCGATCTTTGCTTGACATACAAATCCATGTCTGACCCAGCTCTGTTAGGAAAGACACATCTAAAGAAACCCAGTCTGTCCACACCACATGCCCCAGAGGCCTCAACCCCATTTCCACAATCAGAAGAATATGTTGGAGGGACAGGTTCATAACCCAAAGACTGGCCACGCTACGGAATAGACTTCAGATACATGTCAATCAGAGCGCCTCACTGGCCCTCTGCAAGAGAAATCTGGATGAGTGGATGGGGAAGTAAAATCTCACCCTGGGGATCACTCCAGTGGCTATACTCGATAGACACACTGGAGAGTAACATCAAGTGGAACGATGCCAGGGTAATCCTATGGGCTAAGCTTGCAAAGGCTCCATGGCCATTCACCTAGTACACACCTATGAACCTATAAACCTATGGATCTCAGTACTGGCATACGTGTGTGTGTGCAGCAGTGTGTATAAAAGTGTTTGTGAGTGTGTAAACATGTAGGTGACAGTAGTTTGGGGCTCTTTTCACCCAGTACACCTCCCCTTGCCATACATTATAAGGGCTGGTGATGTTGTTTACCTTAAAAGAACTATTGGACACTGTGTGCAATAAATGTATAACACTGTAGTAGCAATAAGTAGGGGTTCTAGTCTCAGTCCTGACAAGTGTGTGTGTGTGTGTGTGTGTGTGTGTGTGTGTGTGTGTGTGTGTGTGTGTGTGTGTGTGTGTGTGTGTGTGTGTGTGTGTGTGTGTGTGTGTGTGTGTGTGTGTGTGTGTGTGTGTGTGTGCAAGAACGGTATCCTGTGTATGTGTTTGAGTGAGAACTACATTCATTGGGGGTGGGTTTTACATTTTTAGGCCATGGTACTCCCAGTACATGTTCCAAGGTCTACATTACAAAGTCTGTTGTCTTCATCAGCCATAGAGGTATCTGTTGACACTCTTCAGCCCAATAAGCCCTGTGCCACATGCAGGAACTATGTAACAGTATGGAATGACTAACAAGCTAGGCACGGCTGCTAATTTTGGTCCTGGCAAATGTGTGCATGAGTGTATTTGTGTTTGTATGTATAACTGCAGGTTAATGTATTTTCAGTCCATTCTCACCCAGTACACATCCCATTGCCATACGTTACTAGGTCTGGCGATGTTATTCACCTTAGAATTACCTTGGGGCACTCTTCACCCTGTAAGCTTTGTGACACATGCAATAAATGCATACCACTGTAGTAGCAATAACTAGATGGATAGGGGTTCTAATCTCAATCCTGGCAAGTGTGTATATGTGTGTGTATATGTGTGTGTGTGTGTGTGTGTGTGTGTGTGTGTGTGTGTGTGTTTGTGTGTGAGAGAGAACATGTCCTGTGTATGTTTGAGTGAGAATTATATCCATTGTGTGGCTGTGGTGTACAATTTTAGGCCATGCTACTCCCAGTACATATTCCAAGGTCTACTTTATGAAGCCCGCTGTTCACATCTAATGTGTCTGTAGACACTCTTCAGCCCTGTAAGCCCCCTGCTGCATGCAAAAGCTATATAGCAGTCTTGTACAGTCAATTGAATTGTACAGGTTATAGGTCAGATTAAAGGTGGGAAGAGTTGTGAAATGTTTTATTGGGGTCTCATATTTGTATATCACAAATAACTGGCATTTTAACGGGGTGTGTACACTTTCTATATGCACTGTATGACTACTTTTAAAATATGTCCCTAGTTTTGGCCCTTTGTCCCCCCATTTTGTCAGTCTTTGTCCAGATTTCTTGCACTGACAGGTTGTCAGGTATGCTACAGATATGTTACATCTCCTGTAAAGAGGCCCCTGTGATGACCACTTTGATGCAATTCAGTTAACCTCACCACAAGTGAGCATGTGCATATCACAACATGGCTAAGAGTAACAGTTGTGTGCATGGTAAAATGCATGACCTTAACATGCCTGGGGTGTTGGTGAGCCACAACAGAACAATACCATACTCACTGGCTTCAGGCTGTTGTCCCACATCCAGACCAGAGGTACCTATGTAGTTGTTGGGGACAGGTATTGTCAGCAGACTCACATGTGGCATTGGTACAAGATGAATGCTACTTTTCTGCACATGTACAGTACCAGCTCTGATACTACACAATTTGCTGCCCTTCACCATAGATGTGCACATGTGTGGATTAAAAAACCCCACTCACAAATGCAGTTTGACCTGCCATATGCATCTAGATACTCTACAGAAACCAGTATGACTGCTACCGTATTCCATTGATGTGCACTGGGGTCTTACCTGGATGCTCCTCGCCTGTTGTCTGGGTGCCACCCACCTCCATGACTTGTGTGTTGACTTTGCTGGCATGTGGTGGCTGCCCCAAGGTTGTCAAGGAGCTCCTCCATTGATGTAAGTGGGGTCTGCATAGCAGGACCCCCACCTATGGCGGCACAGTCCTTGGCCATGGCAGCAGCCCCTTGCCGGGCATGGTGTATTAGGTCAGTCACCCGATGCCTGACCTGATTTTATGTGCGTCCATGGTGGCCCATGTTGTCTACTCTGTGGACAAGCTCATCCCACAGGGTGGTCCACTTCCACAGATTCTGTTGGCTACAGCCAAACATCACATCATGGTGTTAGATTATCATATAAGGTAAAGGCCACAGTTTCAGCTGCAGTGTATGCTGGCTGTCTTGCAGGCTGCATTTCACCTGAAAGAGATAAACAGAGAAACACATCACAAGACCTCATACATTGGTCAATGTTATTTACATAACCTGCACATCAACATTGAGTAGCATTAGTCACAACTTACGACCACATCATAACCCTGTTATCTATCAGCACAGTATGAGCTTGCATTGCTCTCCTGGTACTGATGTGTCATGTTCCCTCCAATGAGGGCCAGTAAATTGCATAATCCTCAATTCATCATTCACCTTTGTGTAGATGGATGACAGTGGCCGTCTTCCTTGCAGATGGGATGTCAGTGGTGCTCAGGCTTTGCTTGCATACACAGTGTAATGGAGCTGGGAGCATATGCCTGGGTTCATGTAGGATGCAGACAGGGATGTTATCAGGTCCCATGGAGACTTATTTTTGTTGCCTTTGATTAGACATTATGGACTTGCTCTCTGATGATGATGGGAGGGGTGCAGGTGTTGTGCATATCCACCTATACTGATGGTGGGACACAAGCGTGATGTTTTCCCTTAACCTGTCTGCAGCGGGTTGGCTATAGCTATGCTGTGTGTGTATGTGGTATGATTTCCCACCAGTACAGGCTGGGTTGGGTTGTTGCCTCAGAGATTAAAGACATATGTGAAGGCAGCCTTGTGATTGGCCTTGGTGGAGGTGTCCAATTTGTACTCATAGTTAGCCTTACAGTAATTCATCTGAGACCTTATATACTTGTTCAGACACAGGTTGACTTGCTTCCAAGTTGGTACCTGCACTTACTTGGCCCTGCACAGACAATATAGTGACCGATTATGTGATTTGTGTATTGCTGCTGTCCAGCAAAGGGGATTACTCTACCTTGGTGAAGGCCAGTTTTATTAGTCAGGTATTGCTGAGTCCATACAGCTATGTAGGTGCTCATATAGCTGTTTGTTGTAGGCATGGAAACAAGGTCATAACACAGTTGGATACCTCTCCATTTTCAACCTGATAATCATGCTTATTCTAGTACCCATGTCTGTGTCAGGGCAATGCAACAACCAGTATCTGCTGAAAATTATGTCTGTTGGATGCACAGAAACTAAGATTACACACATGTACAAAGTGTACAGCTTATTTATCTTATGTTTTTAATCTCATGTCTGTTGTTTTGAGGCTTCTAGCTACACCTACTCACACATACATGTGCACAGGTATTACCTGATATATATTTCTGTGCTATGTCAGTATGGCACACTGTATTTGCACTCTTACTGCTCAGTCATGCCTCTCAACCTGTTAGAGCAAGACATCTGGAAGATGACACACATACATGGGAGGCAATGGCCCAAAATTAGTGACACTTTATTAATATTGCTGTAACACACTTAAGTAATTGATAGCACAGTAGTCTTTGCATTCACAGAAATACCATGGAGGAAGTCCAACACTCATATGTATACTATTATGTTCTAATGTCAGTCTTCACAGATTTGCCAATGCTTTGCCAGACATAACACAACTCTATGAGTAAATGACTACAAATATGAAGTGCACAAATGGTCAGTGTGCATAACACTGGACAGTTGAATAGTATGAGCTCAGTATATCACGTGCAGTTCAACAGACACATCTGTGACAATAGTTTACTATGCACATCCATTGTATAGGTCTCTTAGATTTGTGAGACAAACATGTTTATTATAGTTGTATTCACAAGTAACATATGGATATTTATAACATCCTACTAGCTGGCCTAGCAGTGTCACAGTCAGTATTGTTCAACAGACACTCCATTAGTAGTCATATGTGAGCTGTCCTTTCCTGAGGTTACTCAGGGGCCTAAGCTGTGATGTAGGTTACTAAAGACAAACCCAGATGCTATGGCCATAGGTGCTGATCATCAATATCAGTACAGCAAGTCTAGTTGATACATATTTGTTTAACATCCTACTTCCCATTATTGCATACCCCTTACTGCATTCCAATACATGCTTACTTGTTTGACATACTTTTCTTTTTTCCAAGTATTGTTGGTTTCCGTTTCTGTTACTGTCTCTCTCTCTCTCTCTCTCTGTCTATACATGTAGAGGTATAGACCTGTTTTGCATAGGCAGCAGCTTGCCTTTTGTAGTTAATGCTCATGAGCAGGTGATGGCCTGTGCACCACTTGGTGTCCCCCACTTGCTAAATGCATGCAGAACAGTTTTGTTGTTATACCTATAGCCAGTGGTATGGCCACACACTCCTATAATTCAGTACTTTATGTGGGCATTGCCCCTTTTCCTTGCTTGTGAGGAGGACATCATGGAGGTGTGTGGATAACAGCATCACAGAGGGTAGTTAGAAATACCTCTTACAACAAAAGTGGAGACAGCCCAACAAAATGGGGAAGAAGTTTCCAGACTTAGGGACAGAATGTAAGTATTGCTGTTATATAACTGGATTAATGCTAGTTTAGCAGGGTTTATGTGTGGATTGTCTGCATGATTTTAAGTCTGACAGTGTTATGTGAATGACATAATTCTCAACTGTAGGGCTATCCACAGAATGGCCAGAGGTTTGACTCTTATGTTTGATATGTTCTTCAGACAGTTGCTCTCCTTGCCAAATCAGTAGCATACTCTGGGGATTGCAGTCAGTAAATGCTAACATCCATTTGTATTTCTGACTTCATATCTCTCAGAAAAGACATGTTACAACAAACCCTGTAACACCAACAACCTTTTCAGTTTATAACAGCAATATTTCAAATATTCCCCTATTTTTGAGCCTATGTCCCCCAATTATGTGAGGCTTTGTCCAGATGTCATGCAGTATGAGGTTGAGAGTTATGGTATATCAGTATTTAGTGCCTTCATTCCTGATATCATCTCAGTGATGTAGAAGAATGCCAGACATGTTATGAGGAAGAGGCCATATCTATGAGGATAAAGCCTGGACATTCTGTGAGAATCTGTACAGTTGAAAGGTCTGTGTATGTCTGGCAATTGTTAGACTGTCAGGATTGTGTAGCAGTGTAGTCTATAAATGTTAGTTAGGCTGTGTAAGGAGGGGGTAGATGTAAGTGTCATGGCTCCTTTTCTATCTGACTGTGCATGCTGCTCCAGTTTCTGGTGGCCTATTGGCTGTATATGTCTGTAGGGTCAGACTGAGACATGTCCCATACCACCACAGGATTCCTACTACACTGTAAATTGGGCCACTATATGTAGGGGTAGTGTGTGAGTGGCAAATATGATATTCTGTTCACATAGTCGTTATACACTAGTGTTCATTTGGCTTAACAGTATGTCACTATGACTGTGGTAAAATTGGTTGTGGGTATGCACTTTCACACCGGTGTCTGTTTTTAGTACTGTTACATCCCTGTACTGCCTGACATATTTGCAGATGCATGTGTAATTCCCCATAGCTAATTTGGGTTAGTGTTGTGTCAGTCTGACTGTAATATGAACGGTGCTTGGTAACATGCTTAGCAGCTCAGTGTAGTTTCCCTAATATGTTATGTCCAGATATGCGTAGGATGTCCAGTTGTCTGGCTTATATCTTTGGTCTGGTCCCCATAGGTGCTGTGTATTTCTGACAAATCAGTGGGATGATGTGAGGATTTAAGTCACTAACTAATAAGAAGAAACTGAGTCTTACACTTGTGCTATTTCAATTAATATATGTTAAGACAGACGGTGTTACTGCAGCAGCTGTCTCACCTTATCTACTCAAGTACTTTAGATATGTCCCTATTTTCATGGATTTCTCCCTCCACTTTGTCAGGCTTGGTCCAGATTTGTTGTACTAAGGGGTCCTGAGCATACCTGTCAACCGGCTGGATTGTTTCAGAATGTCCAGGTTTATTGCTCATATTTTTGGTCTGATCCACAAATTATTTGTATTTCTCTGGTAAATCACTTTGATAATCTGAGGACTTTTGTCAGTAAATGATGACTTACATGTCAGTTTCAGACCTCATATTCATCAGAAAATGTATACTGAAGCAAACTCTGTTGCTCTAGCAATTTCTACATTTATAATAGCAATATTTAAAATACATCCCTAGTTTTGGCCCATTGTCCCCCCATTTTTACAGCCTTTGCTCAGATGTCTTGCACTAAGAGGTTGAGAGGTATGGTTCTGAGGTATGACTACACTGCATGTTATGGACACAGACATATAATATATATACACATATATTTTTTGTATAGTTTTCATATAGATCAGAACTTCAGTCACTAACCCTAATGACCTTTAGTACAGTTGAAAACTGGCTCCTACAAAGACGTCTTATCCTTAACTCCAAAAAAACAAAAATGCTACTATTTACCCCCACCCGCAGAACCTCCCCACTTAACTTTACTATTACTTCAAATGATGGAACTATAATATCTCTTGAACCAACCACCAAACTACTTGGGGTACTAATAGATAACAACTTGTCCTTTGAACCTCACATTAATAACACCATAAAAATAGTAAACAAGAAACTAGGTTCCCTCTATAGAATAAAACCCTTTCTTACACCTCCAGCCAGGGTTACTATTGCTCATACCCACCTCATCTCTACCTTGCTCTATGCCTCCCCTATCTATACCAAAATATGTAGAAGTAATCTGAGTAAACTTACATCCTCCTACAACAATATTGCCAGATTTGCAGCTGGATCCTCCTATAGAACTCATCACTGTATCAATCTGAATCAGTTAGGATGGTTAGAGCTGCCAAATTTAATACTTTTCAATCAATTAATAGTAGCCCATAAGATCCTGTATTTACCTCAAAATACACCCATACTTACATCCCTATTCATCCCCTATAATAACCTCAAGACCTTATGCTCAGCTAATAACCTACTTGTACAAATATCAAAATCCAACAACTTAGCTGGTGACACCTTGTTCTCCAATACAGTAGGTAAAGCCTGGAACATCCTCCCAAGCCAGCTAACCTCAATATCTTCTGTCAGCTTATTTAAAAGCAAGCTTAAACCCTACCTCAAATCACACTGGCTATGCCCTGTGTTAACCCAGACTAAGTACCTAACTATTAACTAGACTCCCACAATTCCTAGCCTATCATGATCTTGTGTTGTCTCACTAATTTTTAGTGAGCTTAACCTTCCTTAGGATTTTTTCTCATGTAAATAAGTATATACTGTGGAATGATCAAACACCTTCATATAGTATCACAACCTATGTGTTAAATAACACTAGAAATCCATCCTTGTTTGCTGTTCTTCTATACTCTATCTATTGATCTCTAGTGTTTTTCTTTCTTAGGTTTTTGTGAGACCTTAGTATCTCTTATCATAAATTACTAGGTGTATCTAATTTTGTAATATGTTATAAAGATTTGTACTACACCATTTCTAATACAAATGTATTAGTCTTATTCATCTATTCTTAGATAAATTTTTCCTTTTTCCTACTGAAATATAAAATATATAATCTTAGGCTTGTACTATAATTGTTAAAACTTATGTACCAAATTATACTGTTATTGTCTTTGTCTTGACCTTTTATGTTGTTGTAATTTGTGGAGCTTTTCTCCCCGGGCCTCCACTGAAAATGGACATATATCCAGCTGGACTAGCCCGGTCAACAAATGTAAAATAAAATAAAATAAAAATATGTATCTCCATATATATATATATATATATATATATATATATATATATATATATATATATATATATATATATATATATATATATATATATATATATATATATATATATATATATATATATAAAACCTGGGTAATTCCACAGAGCTTTTTTGCTACTGTTGAATGACTCTACTGCATGATATGATATGTTTGAAAAAGCATCAGGAATTCCTACAGCTCAAATAGTGCAGTGGTACATTGCTCTGACTATAGTGTATAGGGTCCTGGGTTTGCGAGTTGGCAGGGCTGATTATTTTGTTGCTAGGCAGAACAGTGGCTGATGGAGACAGAGTGGTTAAAGCAGTTTTAAGCTGCTTTAAGCAGGTTTGTGCAGGTTTGCGTAACACAAAGAGATGGCAAGATACGGTTAACAGTAGAGATGCTTAATCCATTTTGGCTTCACTTAGCATCGTGCAAACCCATTTACTCCCACTTACTCCCACTGACACCCACACTAATTCCTTTAAAAGAAAAGAAAAAAGAGGTTATAGGAAAGTTGTGAAAAAGGGGCAAGCAGTGGGAAAAACAATATGAAAGGTAGCTAGGGGTGTGCAGGACGAGTGTAGGAAAGGTCCGTAGCTATCCATTTCTTATACAGTAACAGCTCTGCATTTGTAAAGAATTTGGAAGTGAATTTGGGCACTCAAACCCCAGAGACAACAGAAATGTGTCATCAAGTCAATTGGAGTGGATTACATGTGTCCAGTGGACACGTGTGAAATAGACAGCTATGTATGGGGAGATTTTTTTTTGGGACAGATGCCCTTTTTTTGTTAAGGTAAGACTGGGATGTTAGGGAAGGATTGTACGTACATCTGGAGAGGTAGGTTGGGAAGGGAGTCAGAGAAGACAGACAAGACAGAAAATGATATGTGGGGGGTAAACACATTGGATGGGGAGGGTGGTTGGGAATCAGAGGCCCATGAGCCCCCATATGGATACAGTGGGACTGACATACCAACCCACAGGCAGTCACAACTGCACCTTCACAGCCTCGATGGTGGCCGTGCTGGAGGCTGGACAGGAGGGGCAGCCTGCTCCTCAAGGTGCACCAGACAGCCCTCCATCTGACACAGCTGGCCATCTAACTCAGAGTAGATGACACTGCACACTATAACCCTGAACTGATGGTGGATGATGGGCTCATCTCCATGCCTGCTCCCAGGTGGTGCAGAGGCTGCAGAAGATGAAGTTCCAGGGTGGTTCCCAGATGTTCTGGGGCCCAGTGCCATGGCTAGATGGGTCAGGATAGGTGGATTTGCTGGGATCAGCCTTCCCAAACATGCTATGGTGTTGAGGTTTTCCAAGATATATTGATTAGTCATGAACAAAACATTTCAAAACAGATGCGAAACAGTTGCATAGCAAACAGGACACATGCATAACTGGAACAACAGTAAGCACTGTAACAGCATGCCAGTAACAATGATGGTAACAGGCCGCCAACAATGGTATTTGAACAAGGTATGTTAAAATGCAACCAATTAATTATATGAACAATAATGGAACACATGTCCCAACATTAGGTTTGGTAAAAACATACCCATAGTGTACGAATAATAATTAGTGATGCAGATGAGGGGTGGGGGGAGAGAAGAAAAGTCCATTAACAACTGCATAGGCTACTATTTTTGACAACAATACTGCTCAATACTCTAGATTTCTGCCCTCACTTTATATCTACCTATGGCCTACCTATAACATACTCATATCTGTGAGGTGGCCCATGTAGATGTCCTTCTGTACAATGGTGCCCACACTGTGGGGAAATTGTCAGATTGCTACCAACCTCAGTGCACAAGTTGCCTCACACCTGATTGCATGCTCAGTACATTATTACTGCCATACTTAGTGTGGATGACATCTGCCACAGCAGGGGGAATGATGCCTCTCTTGGTATTCAGTTTGCAGTAATGCTTCATGCACCAATCAGTAATTGGGTGAGTTCCTCTTGAGGGATGCCCACATCAGTAGGGGAATGTAAGACAGTGGCCAGCTTGCAAGCATCTGTGCACCTGTTCAACCACAGACCACTGCTTTTGTCCTGTACCTCAGATATGTATATCTCAAACAGTACAGGCCCCCATTCTGATCTTTAGGGTACACCATTGTGGATGAATCTACTACTAGAGGTGGGTTCTGCTACTTTGACTGAGTGGGTACTATCATTGGGCCAGTTATCTACCTATCTGGTAACCTACAGGTTGGTGCCTAGCTGTGTAGGTGTATGTATACTGTCTGCCTGGGAATTTGTGTGAGAGGATTGGGCTAGGTGAAGACAGGTATTGCTCACCATCTTCCCCTCATCCCTGTGTTTGTTGACCACTTCAGAGAGGTCAATCAGGTTTAACAGGCCTGATCTCCCTTTGAAAATACCATGGTGTGTGGCCCCAGGAATTTTGATGTTGCCGATGTCCCTGTTAATAATGTCCTTGATATTGCCTTCCACGCCCTTGCAGAGCAGGCTAGTTAGGCTGATAAGCATAATATTTGCTGGGTCGGTGGATTGCTTCACCTTTGTGTATTGGGATGACAATGGCTGTCCTTTGTGCAGATGGGATAACACTGGTGCTCAAGCTGTGGTTGACTACAGTGCAGAATGGATCGGAGACCCCATGCCTGTCTTCATGTAGGATGCAGCCAGGGATGTTATCAGGCCTATGGAGACCTCTGTGTATTGCCTTTGAGAAGGCATTATGGACCTGCTTCCTGATGATGAGGGAAGGGGGGGGGGCTGGTGCTGTACATGCACAGGTGTACCAATGGGGGGACAGGGGGTGATGTTTACACTTCACCTGTCTGCAGATGGTTGCCTATATCTATGCTACATGTGTATGTGCTTTTATTGACCACCACTACAGAGCAGATTTGTGTGTTGCCTCTGGAATTGCAGTCACATGTGGAAGGCCTACTGATTTGCCTTGGTGGATGTGTCCAATTTGCACTCAAGGACAGCCTTAGAGTACACATCACCTGTGCCCTTATTTGCTTGTGCAGACCAAGGTGACATTGCTTCCATTGAGGCACCTGTTCCTTCTTGGCCCATCCAGCAATTGTTTCCACCTATTATGGTATTTGTGTATTGCTGCTGTCCACCACAGGTGTTTACCATTCCTTGAGGGAGATGATGTTCTCCTGTCAGGTATTGCTAAGTCCATACAGCTATGTAGATGCCCACATAGTATTGTGATGTGATCCTGGACATTGCTGCTAGTTCCAGCAAATGGGACATTGGCTGTATAGCTACTTTTACCTACTCTGAGGGTATTTATAGTCATTTGTGTACAGTTCATTCTGTCTGACACTGTAAATGGGTGGGGGGGGGCAAGGGAGATGGTGACCTGAACAGTGATGGCTATGTGGTCAGATATTATCAATGAGGATGGCACTGTAGGAGAGCTACAGTAGCTAAAAATGTTGGTTAGGACCAAGTACAGGATATTTCCACCTGCCAGAGTGTTGAATGGCTGATCCACTGCATTGCCATTGACAAAGCAGAGAAATCTATGTGCATTTATCTTCAGGTGGCATAGGTCATGCACACTATAGCTGAGTATTTGAAGTCACCCAGGACAGGGTAGACGACTGAATCTTGACATATTCCAGCAGATCTCAATAGGTGTGGTGGTGTCCACAGTCATGGTTGGAGGCCTGTAGCTAGCTATGATTTGAGTAGGTATTTTGTCAACTCTTAATTGCACTCAGGATGTCACCGGTGCATCATACTGTTTGGTCAGACTGGAGGTGTGTATGTGTATGCTAATGTTCAACACTCCACCTACTGTGGCCTACAGGCCTCCATTTGGGGTCTAAACATATGATGGGATGAGTGACCTGGCACGGTTGATGTACTCTCCACAGCTAGAAAGCAGGTGTCAGTGACTGCACAAATGTCCGCATTCTACAGGTCAAGGTATGCTTGCATTGACATGGGTTTCATGGTAAGACACCTAGCTCCTGTTGGAGCAAGACATATATACAAATGCACACATCAGTGGTGGGCAATGGCCAGTAAATAGTGTCACTTTATGAATCTTGCTGAAACACATAGTTGCCAGCAAAGACAGTGTCGCATTCACAGGTCTAATCTGCAGGATATGACATCTGACAATCAAATGTATGCTAATATATGACTTCAGTCTTTAATGGGTTGCCAGTGATGTGCCATACACAACTGTCTGAGGCATTGACTACAAATATGAGGCCGACATGTGGTGAGTCTGCAAAACTCTGGACAGTTGTCAGGTATGGGTTCTGTATATCACATACAGTTCAACACACACATCTGTACCCATTGTGTAGTATGCACATACCCTATATACGTCTCTTACATTTGTAAGACAAGAATATGCATCAGAGTAGCATTCACAGGTGACATATGACTAATTACAACATCCCAGGTAGCTGGTCTACCAGTGACACACTAAGTATTGGACAACAGAGACTCCATTAGTAGCCATACATGAGCTGACCTTTGCTGGGGTGACTCAGGATCCAGAGATGTGCCCCATGTCAATGCAGACAGGGCAAGTGGGAATGGCCATAGGTGCTGGATAGCAGTATGTAAGTCCAGCAGGGCTTGTTGTGGCCTAGTGTTTAACGTCCCATTTGACATCATTGCATCCCCCTTCTGCATTCCATTACAAGCTTACATGGTTGACATACCTGTTATAGTGCTCAAGAGTTTCCACGCAGTAATGCAAATGGTTAGGTTTGTGTAGTCATAGTCTGTCTTTGTGTTGATGGGTTGAGACCTGTGTTGCATAGGCAGTAGCTTGCCTTTTGTAGGTACTGTGGATGAGCAGGTGATGGCCTGTGCACCAATCGATGTCTCTCACTTGCTACTTGCATCCAGAGCAGCTATGTTGTCTTTCCATT
This sequence comes from Protopterus annectens, assembly GCF_019279795.1. Classification (NCBI taxonomy): domain Eukaryota; kingdom Metazoa; phylum Chordata; order Ceratodontiformes; family Protopteridae; genus Protopterus; species Protopterus annectens. The sequence continues at coordinate 837,817,423 of NC_056731.1, forward strand.
TGCCAATGCCATAGCAACACAGTGCTATAATTATGGCCCTCATGTGGGCCTTGCCCTTTTTCCTTGCCTGTGTGGAGGACATTATGGAGGTGTGGGGCTACAGCTTCACAGACAGTAGGGGGAATACCTCTCAAGACAGGACATGTGGAGGCAGCCCAATAACATGGGGGATACAGCTCCAGAAATGGGTACAGATTGTAAGTCAGTAGTGCTGAGGGTTGTGAGATTAACAGGTTCATCTGGACATGCATTTCCTGAGTGACTTGACATCTGACAGTGATATGTCTCTGACATACCTCTCAACTGTCCTGATGTCCACAGACTGTCCAGAGGTTTGCCTGTTATGTTTGGTTTGTTCCTCAGACATCTGTTTTTGTGGAATCAGTAGGATAATGTGAGGATTGTAGTCAGTAACTGTTGACATCCATTGGTGTTTCAGACATCATATCCTTCAGGGATGCTAAGTTACAACAAAGCCTGTAACACTGGCAACTGTTTCAGTTTGTAGCACTATTATGTGAGCTTTATCCCTCTTTCCAGTCCCCTGTCCCACAAGTATGTCATGCTTTGTCCAGATGTCTTGCAGTAAGAGGGTCAGAGGTATGTGATATTTAGTGACTGCACTCAAGGTATCATACCATTGACTTAGCAGACTCCTGGAAGTGGCATGCAGCAGTGGCCATGAATATGGTCTCACACCCTGGACATTCTGTGGAAATATGTACATATTAGAGTTATGCATGTCTGGCCATTATGAACATACTGCCTAAATTGTGTAGCAGTGTAGTGCATAGATGTTTGTTGGGCTGAGTAGGGAGAGTAGCAGATGAGAGTGTCATAGATCCTATTTCTATCTGACTGTGCATGCTGCTATGGCTGCTGGGGGTCTATCAGGTGTGTATGTTTGTAGGGGCAGACTGAGAAATGTCCTGTAATACCTCAAGATTCCCAGTACACTGAGTTGGGACAGTATATGTCGGTGTAGTGTGTGACTGGGAATCAGGATATGTTCGTTCAAACAGTCGTTCTACTCTAGAGTTCATTTGGGGTACTAGTATGTTGCTGTGACTGTGGTGCAAATAGTTGTGGGTAGACATTTTTGCACCACTATCTGCTTTTTCTTACAGTTCCAACCCTGTAGTGCATGGTATATTTGGATATACATGAGTAGCTGCCCAGAGCTGATTCGAGTTAGTGTCCTGTTGGTCTTACTGCGGTTCAGAAGGTGCTGGATGACTTGGTTGGCAGCTGTCACAGGTTTTTCCACACACACACACACACACACACACACACACACATATATATATATATATATATATATATATATATATATATATATATATATATATATATATATGGTTTCACTTGAAACCATCGAATTACCAGTTCGTCGAGCCTAACATCATCGAGATGAAAACATCGCAAACTGACATCAACGAAAAGTTAATTCATTGAGTTGCATACCATCGAAAATGATTGCTCAAACATGACAAACTGCAAATAATGCCACACACAACAATGTCAGTATCAAAACATGGAAATATGCTATGGCGATAACACACAACACCCGGTCAACACCCCGTGTAGTAACAAAACAGTAAACATGTGCACATAAAACTATCTTCACCCGTAGTTGCACTCTTGCCACCATAACAATTCCATACTTCACGTGTATTCCACCAAATATAATTAAACGTAATGTAGAACATAATAATGAAGAGAAAAGCAGCACATAAAATCAACATAATGACTCCAATACCACGTCGATTCTTCAGTATAAACTATTTACAATTGTTTAAGATCAAAGTTTGAGTACCTATTATTCCACGGCAAAATGTTGTACTCTCCACCATGTTGGATAACTAAGACCTGTGTTTTTAAAGTGACAACAGCCTTTAAATGTTTCACTATAGCAGGAATTCCAAAAGTACCGGTAAATACAACAATATAACCAGTTCTGTACTCCACACTCGATGGTATGCAACTCGATGAATTAACTTTTCGTTGATGTCAGTTTGCAATGTTTTTGTCTCGATGATGTTAGGCTCGACGAACTGTTAATTCGATGGTTTCAAGTGAAACCATATATATATATATATATATATATATATATATATATATATATATATATATATATATTGGTATCTATATATGCATATATATGTATATAACAGTACTACAGATATACAATTCCCCCTTATGTTGAATGACTGTTGTGCATGATATGTTTTTAAAAACATTATGAATTCCTACAGCTCAGATGGTGTAGAGGTATGTTGCTGTGACTGTTGTGCACAGGGTCCTGGGTACCAGACTTGGACGTGATGACTTTTTTCGTTAATGTTAAATGACCAGAATGAATGATATGTTTATAAAAGCATTAGAGATTCCCACAGCTCAGATGGTGTAGTGTATATTGATATGATTGTAGTGCATAGCATCCTGGGTTTGAGAATTCGCAAGGCTGATTATTTTGTTGCTGGGCAGAACAAGGGCTGATGGAGACAGAGAGATTAAGGCACTTTTAAGCAGTTGTAAGTGGGTTTATGTGGTTTTATGTGAAGGTAAGCGATGCTAACAGGCGGTTAAGCTTTGTTAGCTTCACTTAGCACCACTTACTCCTGTTTACACCAGTGCTAATTTTCTTTAAAGAAAAGAAAAATGGGTGATAGGAAAGTGATGAAATGGGGGCAAGCAGGGGGTAAAACATTATGAAAAGCAGCTAGGGATGTGCAGGATGGGTGTAGGAGAGAACCATAGCTCTACATTTCTTTGACCGCAACAGCTGTGAATAATGTGCAGAATTTGGAATTTACAGCCTCACACCCCACAGGGTGGGGTGTTGGTGACAGACATTTGCAGAATAATCTGTGTTGATTGATTGATTAGTTTCACTGTACATGGGGGTGAAATGTAGAGCTATGTATGGGGCAATGTTTTTTTTTTTTGTGGGACAGATGCCCTATTTTTTTTAAGGTGAGAGTGGGATGTTGGGGAAGGGCTGTAGGTATGTTTTGGGAGGTAGGTTGGGTAGGACAGGTTGCATTTGCAGACCAACAAGGGAGACAAGACAGCAGACAGCGGCAGTATATGACACATGAGGGGGTAAACACCTTTGACTGGGAGGGTGGTTGGGAATCTGAAGACCATGATCCCCCAAATGGATACAGTGGGACTGAGGTCTTCACCCATGGGCAGTCATTAATGCTTCTTTGCGGCCCCAAAGGTGGCTGTTCTGGGGACTGGACAGGAGGGGCGGTCTGCCCCTTGAGGTGCACCAGGCGGCCCTCTATCTGGCACAGCTGCCCAGCCAACTCTGGTCAGATGGCACTGCACACCAAATCCTGGAATTGACTGTGGGTGACAGGCTCCTATCTGCACCCCTTCCCCTGAGCTGGTTCCACCTGAAGGTGGTGCAGGACTAATGGATGAGGAAGTCCCAGGTTTGGTCCCAAACATGTTGAGATCTGGTGCCACGGCCAGATGAAGTGGGACAGGTGGATCCGCTGGTATCTGACTTCCCAAATGTGCTATGGTGTTGAGGTTTTAAAAATATGTTTGTTAATCATGAACAACATTTCAATACTAGTTATAACAGCATGTGTGTATGTACCAATTAACCCCATAAAACAGATTTGAAACAGTTGCATAGCAAAATGAACACATTCATAAATGGAACAACAGTATGCATTGTAACAGCATGCCAGTAACATTGACAGCAATAGGCCACCGACAATGGTATTTGAACAAGGTATGTTAACATGCAACCAATCAAATATATGAACAATAATAGAACACAAATCCCAATATTAGGTTTTTGAAAGCAACATACCCGTAGCATATGAATTTTTGTATTGATCCAGAGGAGGGGTGGGGTAGAGACAAAAAGTCCATTAAAAACTGTTTATGCTTCTATTTTTCACAACAGTACTGCTCAGTATTCTATGGCTCTGCCCTCACTTTACATCTGCCTATGGCCCATAGCTTCTGCAGCACAAACATACCTATTAAACTGTCAGCCTGGATTGGTATGGGGCAAACTGTGACAACTCTGGGTACATGACTAGAGGGGACTCGTACATGTTAGGATTACATATCTGGCACAGAAGGGGTACCGTGAACTGCTATTATGTGAGTGTGCTACTGGCATACTTCAACTGGTTTCCTATCTGTGTCCAGGATTATTGGCAGCAGTGACCACTCCCCATGACAGCAAGACACTTGAGAGAAATGTATCGGGAAGTGTGCATGTTGTATGTACCTATGCTGCTGTCATTTGCAGGCATGTGGTGGGGCAGTTGAACAGTTATACACAGTTTATTAGTATACCCTTCATACAGTTGCTACCAACATTTCCTTACCCGTAAAACCTGTGGAGAAAATATCTGTTAACACTACCTGACTGTTTTTACATTTATTCCTGATTCCTTGTGTGTAGATATACACACATCTTAATACCACTCCCTTGATTCGAACCATGCCTGGGTGTAGAAAATTAACAACTAAGCTATTTCTCATCACACTGAGCTACTGGGGAATTGCAGTTTTGTGTTTCCCTGATTTCTACCTAATAGTCTCTTGATTAGACAGTCTGAGTGTGTAATCCTGTGATGCATGCATCACAGACAGTTATTGTACTGTGCATTAATCATTTGGATTACTACAATCTGGAAAGCAAAGGTTAACACAAGGCAATGTTGGATGGCACACACTGATACTTTACACATTACTATTCAGGGTTTAGAGCTTAGTGCAGTATACATTTCCCATTTCATTTTTATCTTGTTTTACAGCTCCACTATCTACAGTTTTTCTTAACAGCTGGTTCACAGAACAACCTCAGTTATTCTATGCTGTCACAGCCATATTTGCTGTAAAGAACCTGCTGTATACATTCTATATGTCTACAACAACATACCAGAGTTAATACAGCAGTTTTTTTGTAGGGATCTTTATTACACATCAATATTAGTTGGACAATCTTTTTTATTTATTCAGTTAACACAGTAACAGTATACCTACGAGCAATATGCAATATATTCCTTCTTAGCTATTTGCACAATATACTGCAAAATAGATTTGTACTCACCAGCCTGTCAGCACAGCCTCAGCAGTCTGTCAGCATGGGCTTCAACATTACTAGCCCTCTCTGCTGCAGCTGTAGGGGAGAAAAACAAACATTATGCATACCTATCACATTCTCAGGCTAGTATTTGCTACAAACTACTTCATAGTGATACTTACTCATTACTGGTGCATACTGTGGCCATGCATTTTGGATCCACTGGGCCAAGAGTGCCCCCTTCCTCCACTTTTGATTGGCATAGTGGTGCCATACATACTCACCAGCCAGGGGATGCCAGTAGCACTGATGAGATCATGTGTGAGCTGGTCCCAGGCCTCTGCTTTGTATTTTGAGCCCTAGTCCTGGCCCTGCAGCAGTCTCTCATCATGGTTTTCTACAAGGAGTCCAGCCATGACCCTGGACTCCTGAATGCTCCAGCACTGTGTCCGAAAGCTTACTCCTTAACCTACACCAGCCATAGTACCTGCACAGATGAACTATTCTGGCTGTATTCCTGCCTGCGCCATTTAAATATGGTGATATTCCCACCCTTTGCTGTCATTGTACCATTTCAAACATACTAAGCTCCACTAAGCAGTGTGCAAATCCGCTAAGCTGAGTTGAACAGTGCTTAAAGGGGTAATTGCTGAGCACTGCTTAACAGTGCACAAATCCGCTTAGCTGAGCTACCTGCTGCTTAGCATTCATGTCTAAGCAATGCTTAAACTAACCATTGCTCACTTTTCATTTTTAAAAAATTATCAGAATAATGACTTAATTTAGTAAGTGTATATGATTTTACATATGGGCGGCCATGGTGGTGCAGTGGTTAGCATTGTCGCCTCACAGCAAGAGATTCTCCAGTTTGATCCTTGGCTGGGGTGCCTTCTTTGTGGAGTCTGCATGTCCTCCCTGTGGTCACGTGGGTTTCCTCTGGGTGCTCCTGTTTCCTCCCACATCCCAAAGACATGCTGTAGGTAAATTGGTCACTCCACATTGGCCCTAGATGTGAGTGTGTGTGTGTGTGTGTGCGTGTGTGTGTGTGTGTGTGTGTGTGTGTGTGTGTGTGTGTGTGTGTGTGTGTGTGTGTGTGTGTGTGTGTGTGTGTGTGTGTGTGTGTGCCTTCAGTGGAAGGTTGGGAGCCGGGTTGGCAACTTGACCATAAAACTCTACTGCCAATCATAAGCGGACAGGTGATCCGCTGTGGTGACCCCTAACTGAGAAAAGCCGAAAGAAGAAGAAGATATGATTTACTTTACATGACACCCCTCTATGTGCTTTCATTACATTAGCAAGGGGTGTGACCGTACTGTATGGTACACTTGTGTATACATGGGTGGTTTTGCATGTTATATGCACTCACACTTCCATTTTACACCAGCTACACTACCCTGGTTTACAAAAATTAAATGATTTTAACACTGCTTTCCCCATGTCAAATGAATTGCCTGTCTTGGTACTTGAACCCCAAACACCTGCATATAAAGCTGAGACGCTAACCACTACACTATCTCATTTTGGGGAGTTTAATTGTATATTTTTATTTATCTCCTCTGGGGTGTTTAAGCAATGCTGGACAGAGGGCCATAACATGCACACCCACTCAGCTATGCTTAAACATGGCTTAGTATGGAAAAAAATGTAACTATTTATATCCTTGTACTGCTTTGTTACTCTAGGAGGTTGACGGGTATGTGAGGCAGGCATCTGGCCATTCTGCAGACACCTGTACAGTTGAGGGCTTTGCCATATGGCACTTTCAGATGGCAGACGTTTCTGTTTCAGTCTTCATACCCTGCAGAAAGTCCGTGCTACTGCAGACCTTCTATTCTGTCTGATTTTGGGTTTGTCAGTGCACGTTTTAAAATGTGGCCCTATTTCTGTGCCTTTGTCCACCCATTATTTATGGCTTTGTACTGCTGTATTGCTCTAGGAGGGTGAGAAGTATGCGAGGAAGGCATTTGGGCATTCTGCAGATACCTGCACAGTTAATGGCTATGGCCGTATGGTGCTTTCACATAGCAGACATTTGTGTTTCAGTCTTTATACCCTGCAGGACATCTGTGCTACTGCAAACCTTTTATTCTATCAGCTTTTGGGTTTGTCAATGCACTTTTTAAAACATGCCCCTATTTATGTACCTTTGTCCACCCATTATTTATAGCTTTGTACAGCGCTCTTGCTCTAGGAGGTTAAGAGGTATGTGAGGCAGGCATCTGGGCATTCTGTAGAAATCTGTACAGCTGAGGGCTATGCATACCTCTCAACTGTACAGATTTTCACAGAATGTCCAGATTGTTGTCTCATATTTTTGGCCTGTTTCTGATCAAATTCTGGTTTTCTGGCAAGTCACTGAGGACTGCAGTCAGGAATAATGGCATACATTTGAGTTTCAGATTTCTATCCTTCAGAAAACTCATGCTAATGCATAACCTGTTTTCTATCAACTTTCTATGTTTGTAACAGCTATATTTAAAAAAGTGCCCCTATTTTTAGGGCTTTGCCCCCCCCCCCCATTATTTGTGCCTTTGTCCAGATTTCTTGCTTTAACAGGTTGTGAGGTATGGGGCTATGGCTTTATTGCACTTTTACAATGCAGGGAGTGTGTGACATAACCTGTCACACCACCTTCTGCATTGCTTTCTTGCTCCGCTATGTATTTTAGTGTCTGTGGACACTGAAATACTCATTTATTTCATTTCAGTGTCCGCAGACACTGCAATACTGGCATAATATTAGAAACGTTCTCTAATATTATGCCAAACTACATTTAGAAAGTGCTGTAGGCACTTTCTGAGTGCAGGGCATGTGTTAACTGTGTGAGCACTACTGGAACATACCCCCTGCACTCATTCATTGTTCGTGTCCATACAGCCCTTATCAGTAGCGAGCCTTCATGAATATGCAAGGCGCTCTGCTGTTAAGGCTGTGCAGAAAAGGACACTATTCACTCCATGCAGGAATAGCACTATTTCTGCATGGAGTTTATTGAATCTCAGGGATAGTCTATGCATCTGGAGAGTGACCAAATGCCCCATATGACATTACAGAAATTAGCAGTTATAACCATAAACACCATGTCCAACAGGATGTTGATGAACCTCTTTACACATAAGCACTAGTCAGAGAACAGGTTTCCTCCATACAGCCTACCCTGCAGTTTGGTAAGCTAAATGAAAACTCAGACACTTTTGCAACCTATTAGATTAATTAGTGTGAGAGAGTGCTAACAAGAATCCAGCTAAAGCTTTTTTTTGAATATTTTTTGTTGTTTTCTATTTAAACTACATCAGTAAATTGCCTCTTTTGTTCATGGTATCATCTTTTAGGAGACTTTAAAATAAAAACACTTTCTATTTGCATTATTTGGTGCACCTGCTGTAATATCATGGAAAATTGGTGAAACCAATAAATTGTTTATGTATCTCAAGTGAGAGGTTATATAGGCTGAAGATAAGCAAAGGCAGTAACTGAGAGCTGCTGACTGCTTACACATTATACATATCCCATAAAAAGTACCAGGAGATTGCTGAAATGGATTTACATTGCTGAGTTCTGAGCTATGCTAGTCTGAAACCTTTTTGATACTATAGCAGTGATATGTCATACAACACCAGACTCATACATCCACAGACTCTTAGTAATGTTATTCAAGCTGATTGTGAAAATATTAATTTAGAATAAAATGATGAAGGATTCATGTAGCTTATTCTTTGTTTTGTTTGTTGCCATATTCTTTTCTAGATCAGATAAGTGGTTGGTTTTTATATAATGAACCTGCTGCTCACATCGAAAATGATAGAATTTAACACAAAATTATGCAGAATTTTATATTATGATAGTTAAAACAACAGGTTACAGACGCCCAGTTGGTGAAGCAAAGGAACAATTTCTGAAATGTGAAGAGAAACAAGGGAGCTGAAATAATATTGTTCTACAGGACATATTTACTTCATATTGAATATACATAATTAATCAGGAGGAGGTATAAGATAGCAACTTCTTCTGCATGCTCATCTCATCTGACTTAAGAGCTTATAGATAACTGCACAGCCAGAGTAAGAGATTGTTTATGGGGAAGGTCTCTTACCTTAGCCTCATTGTTTGTCTGTCAGAACTTAAATGGATCACAATATTGTTACTGCATTGCAGAGCCTGAATAGAAGAGAGCATCATCTGGACAGAAGGGATTTCAGCTGCTTAACAGACTCAATTGACATAGATTTTATCAATGAAATAATAAATTAGCTAGAGTATGAAAGAAGATGTTAGGAGATATGTGGCTTAGAGATCGACAGCCACACTTCAGCAATCAATCTGTCTTAGCAAATTATTAGTGGCTGGTTGCATATTTTTTATGGATGCCACAATTTAGCTTAGTTTCGAGGTATATTACATGAACTTTTAGTTGCCATATAGATGGGCAGGTTAAAGTTGAGTTCACAGTACTTATTACTTAGCTTTTAGCATCACAACAGTTTGGCAAGGTATGAGATGCCATGGCAGTTCTATGTCATCTCCAATGTCATTGGCAAAGAAAACTATTACCAGAAGATAGAGAGACATTATTCCTATTTTTGTATACCAAATTAAATCAATGAAAGTGAATTATTTTTCCTGAGGAAAGCTGAGCAGAATAAGTTGCAAAATGCATAAACATCTTGGATAATGCTCCAGGTTTATCATTTTAGCATGATGGATTAATTCTTGGAACTGGGCTAGCTATGTGTGTCTAAGTATATAGTTCATCATTAAACGTGACATAACAGTGTGTTTTAGATTTTTGGCATTTATAACTACAGTTCTGGTGTCCCTTCTCCACAAAGAATGTTATTTTTTTTCTATCAGGGAATTTCTAATACTCTGTCTGCCACTTCAGAGTTTTGTTTATTTTGCATTTGAATTATAGGATGATTAATGCCAGTTTCTGCCAATAAGTGGAATATGTGGGGATAGCCTTAATAAGGGAGCTCTACTTATTAATAAGGAAGAAGAAAAAAATCAGTCTGCTTTATTTTACATTCACAGTTCTCATGTAGCAAGTGTTCACTGGGCCTGATAGGCTATACTGGTCAGACATACTGATACATACATTCAAGGGGTTTGATGATGACTCCACAGTTCTGTTGTTGAAGCATGCCTCTCTGTATTATAGCGTAAGCCCACTCAGCTTCCAAATATGTAGATAAGGAATCGATGATACCAGAGACATGAGTAGAAATAAAAGTAGTCAACAGGTAAGAATCTTCACATATTGTACTCTTCAGGGGCATTTTCAAGGGACATCTTGATTATCTACTAGGTTTGACTCCAGATATTTTCTGCAGTAGATGGAATGCAGTTGGCATGGTGGTGCAGTGGTTAGTGTTGTTACATCCCAGCAACAGGTTCTCTGGTTCGATTCTTAGCTGGGCTGCCTTTTGTGCAGAGTCTGCATGCTCTCCCTGTGGTCACATGGGTTCCTTCTCACATTCCAAAGACATGCAGTAGGTGGATTGGACATTCTAAATGGGCCATAGGTAAGAGCTGAGAGTATGAGTGAACTACCAGGGCAGGGCTAGCCACCTAGCAGTGTAAAAACCTTGACTTGAGAGATGATTACCACTGCTGAAGTGACACCCTGACCCCATTTGCAAAATAAGAAAAGGTGTTGAGGATGCATTGGAATACAAGTTTAGGTGTCCATAGGATGGCTTAAGGAGTATCATACTTCAAAAGCAAAGTAGCAGCAAGAGAGATGAAGTCCTAAGCATTTTACTGCACTAGTAAATAAAGTCTCTGTTTTAATAGGCATATGGCCTCAGAAGTTGCAATAAAGTTACTAATCCCTCTGACCAAAAAGCAATGGCACATAGGCTAAGAGAGAATGTGGGAAGTTGCAAAGAATCACAGATAGCATATCCATTTACAGATACTAAAGTGTATGATACAGACAAAAGTCTATACATGTTTAGGACTTAGTCAAGAGGGATTTACTGGGCTTCAGATGGTGAGTTACAGCCTACAGGTGATTATTTCATGGGAAATCTATCCCTAAATAACCTTAAATAATATATATATATATATATATATATATATATATATATATATATATATATATATATATTTATATATATATATATATATATATATATATATATATATATATATTTGTTTGTGTCTTTCGACTTTTCCCAGTTAGGGGTCGCCACAGCAGAACTCCGGCCCACTAATGATTGGCAGTAGAGTTTTACGTACTGGCTTGCTGGGCCTAACGCACAACCTTCAACGAAGGAACGCCCATTCACGCATGTCACTACACAGAAGACGCTCGAACTGAGAATCGAACAGGCAATGTCTATATATATATATATATATATATATATATATATATATATATATATCTATATATATATATATATATATATATATATATATTATGCATACATTTGTGTGTGTGTTATTTGTGTGTGTGTGTGTGTGTGTGTGTATATATATATATATATATATATATATATACACACACACACACACACACACACACACACACACACACACACACACACACACACACACACACACACACTCATCACTGGATGAAATTCTGATGATGGTGAAATCCTGAAAGAGTAGTATATCCTCAGGGGCAGATAGAATCTTAGCAGAGTTGTATAACTACATGTCTAAAGACATATTTGAACAGCTAATGAAGGTGCATCTTTTAATAAACAATTGACTACTTGTGTTGTGGCACTATATTGTGTAGTGATGATTTTTATATCAAATAAGCTCTGATTAAGATTAAATCCTATGGCCCAGTATCTTTTTTCAATCTAATTTACAATATTTTTACTTTGGACTGGTCCTTTCTGTTTCAGTGAGTGTTGTCTAAACTTATTTACCCTCATCAATGTGGGCTTGTAAAAATGATAAATATATTTCTATCATGATATCTCACAACTGTAGTAGTCAGTTTGCACATGGTCAGTCCTACAATCTTGGAAGCCACTGTTAACTTGTAACCAAATGGCAGAAATCAAAACAATGAAGCAACAGAAGTTGAAACAAACTAAAATAAATAAAACAAAATCCACGTCAGCAGAACCAGAACGAAAAGTGGATGTTAATAAAACACTTAATATTGGACTCTTTGCTGCTGGTTCTGCTGACGTGGATTTTGTTTTATTTAGAAATCAAAACAATGACAGTCTTTCCCCAAACTTACATATACCAACTCCATGGTGAGACAATACTCAAGAAAAGCGACAGCCCTGAAAACAGACCACAGCGCTCTCAAGTATTCACTTTTTTGCTTTTACAGGAGCAAGGAAACACATTTGCTGTCTTGCATATTAAGCTCATGTAGATAAGGAGGACAAGTACATCTGACAGCATCAGAAGATTGTAAGTATTGGTATAATAGTCAGATAAAGCAGGCAGGCCTCAGTCCTTACTCTGCTTAAATGCTAAAACAACATTTATTTGCTTAAGACTGGAGTACATTGGAGTACTGTTTATGCTAGAGCATGAGTATCAGCTCTGAATAAATTAATATGCTTACTTCCAAGTGTCATGGGATATTCATAGTGGTCAAAAATGGGCAAATAAATATTAGAGTCACTGAAAACAAGTAAAGGAATGAGACAGGGGTGCCTTTTTTCACTTCTCAATGACAATGTACTTAAAGCTGTACTTTTCACTTTCTGTACATATGTGCTCATAGCTGTGATTACTGTTAAACTGCAGTAAATGTACTTGAATATAATTGCAAATTGCCTTATATGGAGCTTTTACGGGTTCATAGGAAAGTACTAGGCTAGCTGCTAATGTGAGTCATTTTAAGCCTAAACAATCTTTTTTTGTGTGTGCTCCAATTAACCTATCCCATTTGGGTAGAGATTGGCCTTACTCATCACTTGGTCAATAATTATATATTACCTCTAATGAGAATAACGGTGATCATACCATAGATAATTTGTAGGGACCCATGCATGGGATAAAACATTTAGGAGATGTCCCTGTCCGTTAGTAGTACAGGGGGCAGTCTTGGGTTAAATGTTTTATTTTCCATCCATAGATGACATAGTTGAAGGATAATGCAGTTTTAATAAAACAACTTACAAAACACAACATGAATAAAATCTGACTTAGCACTTTCACCCTATATATATAAACAGATTTCCCGACTCTTTTTCAGTTAGTAGCATAAAAGTGATTCAGACTAAGCAATTTTATTATATTAACCTTATTAATTTTTATATTCTTTTTAAAGGTTTTTAAGTCATGCTTGCATTGCTATGTTTATTGTCCTTGTTTTATGGTGTGTTGTGCTTTTAAATGAACAACTAATTTGACTGGCAGCTGCTTTTTGAACAATTTTAATTATGTATTTAAACAATGTGTTTATTTAACATTATTGACTCTGATTAAGCCTGTTTATTATACAGAGAGAAAGCAATACGTCAAGAGTTTATCTTTTTGTTGTGTTTTTTATATTGTTTCATTAAAGCTGCATTATCTTTCTGCTAAGCAGTCTAAGCTTGTTGTTACATATTTTTCATTATTTTGTTTGGTTATGGGATTTTGATGTTTAGTCCTGGTTATGGTATTTTGATGTTTGGTCCCATCCATAGATTCAAATTGCATTTGAATATGGACAGGGATGAAATTTATTTTATGTGGATGGGGAGTCTGTTCTAGAGAGGTATCCTCTGTGAGATATATTTGTCCCTCCAAACCATTTTGTTGATATTTCAGAAGAGGTTTGCATCCCTAAACTGAATATTTCTGATATAATTTGATTTGCTGATGTTCTGTAAATTCATCAGTATTGGGTCGGAGTATCCCTTGTAAGCCAGACACAGGTCACCTCTTAGTACTCTGTAGGATACCGAGTATAGTGACAGGGCTTTGAGTTGTAAATGTCCAAACACCCCACGAAATATTCTAATTCCACAGAGTAAAAATATAAACGAATCCAGACAGCAATAAAGCATGTATCAAAATTTATTAAACACCACATTAAGCGCTTTTGGCTCACCACTGTAGCCTTCATTAGAATACATCTACTATGTGAACATTTTATTTTTAAAAACACCATTACCTAATCATTGCATTTTCCTAATTAAACCCTATTGTTACATTGCTTGAACCTTAAACATACAGTGTTCCTTTTCAAGATTAGAAATCCAATAAACTAAATATTGAATGATCTATATTTTACACAGGACAGTGTGGTGTAGTTCATTGAATTTCTAATCTTGAAAAGGAAGGCTGTATGTTTAAGGTTCAAGCAATGTAACAATAGGGCTTTGAGCTGGTCAATGTAAGACACATTCTTTAGGTCTTGTATCCTTTCAGTAAGGTATCTCTGTGGACATTCCAGTTGTTGCATGTGTCTGGACAGATGCAGGCCAAAGGGGACATTATATTCAATGATCAGCCTAATGAGGGATGAATAAAGAGAGGCAATGATATCCCTAGAGCTGTACACAATCCCTTTATCGCTGCTCCAAGAAACACACACACAACACAAGCACACCAAAAAACAGCAATCCACACACATACACTTAAAATCCTACATCTAACCCTACACTAAACTGTACATACACTGCTATCTATCCACTTAACCCAAACCCCAACCCTAAGGTCTGTCACTATCACACACTCACCTGACCCATGCCCTAACCCTAACTCACCTAACCCGCACCCTAACCCTAACGTCCACACAATCGCACACTTACCTGAACCCGACCTGTAACTTTCCACCACAGTGCTGAAAATCGAGAAGCCATAGAAACAGCCCACCAAATTATTTCCCTGAAAAGAATTCAGTGTTCTGTGGCTTTGTGATAATCAGTTTTCGAACTTCACAGTTCGAACATATGGTGTTTGAACTGCTGAAGTTTTGATGAACTGATAGGAACCCAGATAGTCAGCTATATAGACAGATAAAAAATATGTCTGTTGAATTAAAGCTGAGCAAGAAAAACATATGATGACCCTTTTAAGCAAAGCATAGGGTGACCCTATTAGCAGATCTAATGATATATATATAGATATATATATATATATATATATATATATATATATATATATATATATATATATATATGGGTCTACTTTTATTAGTCAAAGTTGCATTACTTCGACTAACAAAAGCACGACCTGACTTCTGCGAATGTGCACTTCAGCGAAAGTGCACTTTTGCAAAAGCCGATTCACCAAATCAGCAAAATAAATACAAAACAAACAAAAAACATTATTTTGCAGGGTGGCAAGCCCCCCTGCACCCCCCACACCACCGCTTCTTAAATATACCAACTTTGAGATCGCACTACATTGGGGAAAAAGATATATGTCCTTATCCCCACAGTTTCGTGATTTGGTGAATCGGCTTTGGCGAAAGTGCACTTTCTCTGAAGTGCACTTTCGTGGAAGTGGGGCCGTACTTTTCTTGTTCGAAATAATATACACACACACACACACACACACACACACACACACACACACACACACACACACGCACACACACACACGCACATGCACATATATATATATATATATATATATTTATACACACACACACACACACACACACACACACACACACACACACACACACACACACACACACACACACACACACACACAAATGCATATAATTTTGTTACCAAAAGTAATTTGTCCTTAAATCCACCCTGGGAAGTATTATAAGTCTTTGCTGAAGTTTCAAGATGATCGATTAAGAAGAAGAAAAACAAAGATTTTTGCCTGTTCAATATATTGCACTAAAACGCAAAGAATGTGTTTAGAATTACCTAGACTAGTACTTCCCTTAAGCATCTTGGGATAAGGTTAGTATGGTCTTATTGGGAGATGTTCAGGTATGCTATGATTAATGCAACCCAAATGATAATAATATTTAGCGACATGCTTTTGGAAATACTAAAATCTATTTGTCCAGTCACAAAAACATTGAAATGATAATTCTGCATAAATCCCAAATTAGAGAAGAGCGGACAACACTGACAGTTAATGAAAAGAACTGTGTCACTCTAATGCTCATTACTTCCTGCTATTCTCAGTAGTTTGACAAAAATGTCAGACTTTGTCATATAAATTATCTTTTAACTCTTTCAAACACCACTTTCTCTGTTGCATGATAGTTTGACAGCTGTCAGAATTACCATCAAATCTGTCAGTCATTTGATGCCCTTTATATATGTGTTTTTTAACTTCATATTTGTACTTCTTGGGCAGTTCTCATATAGAAAACTAGATTTCACATTTTTTTTTAGATTTGTATTGATTTTTTGTTTTAAAATGTTGTACCATGCTTTAAGCCACAGTTCCATCCCATCACTGTCATGCTGCTAACACATGTTATGCTTTTTGAAAATAATGTCTATGTATAGTGTGTGTCACAATCATTAGCAGCAAAGCAGCATATTTTGAAAGGTACTAATGTTGCCTTTATAAAACTGGTGCTACCTGTCACACATCTGCCTGATATAGGCACCCTGTACATTGCCAGAGTACTATCATTATATACTGCTGTTAGTTGTAATTGATACTTCAGATGGCTTGTAACCTTATGGCATGGTACCCCTGGTCCTGGTCATGGTGCCTTTAAGGTTATAGGGTACAATCTGTAACTGCTACAGTTACTAGTAGCTCATTTTGTAGCTTCTAGGCTATTGATATTTGGCCTGTATTATATACCTGTAAGGTCTGTTTTCTGTCCAAAGAACTCCAGGTGGGACAATATATTTAACTACGACTATGCTTCAGTGGGGTACTAGAAAAATATCCCTGATTAGAAGTTCTGGTTGTAATCATCCAAGAATCTCACTGTCTTTGCAATGACCTAGTTGCCAGGATATCTAATGTGACACATTTTCTCCAGCCATGTGGGGTACCACAACACCTAGTCCACACACCCCTGGTCTGTGTTTGCTGTACATGCTGGGCAGTAAGATGCAGCCTATATAGTACTGGTCTATAATGTCCTTCCTGGCCCATGAGGTTCTGAGATGTTGATCATAACTTATGGGTGAGGAGAACCATTGCCTTGGGGCTACACCTTGTCTATTTATGTTGTTCAGTGCATTGCCTGTCTCTGTCTCCATATAATAACTATACCTAGTATGTTTCTACTTCTTTGCTGCTATTTGTGATATGCAATGTTAGTTGTAACTTTTACATTATAATGTCTGGCATTCTACATTTACACTACTAAATCTTACTGTTTGCACAACAGACCATATTTGTATACTAATCTGTTTGATCAGCAAGTACTATATAATATCCTTTTTGTCTTTGTACAAATTATTTTACTAAACAGCAAACCTTTTGTATGTATTTCCTGAACTGGCAATCCAACATATCATATGTTATGAAAGTTATTGGAATTGTAACTAGTGGGTATGACAGGGATCAGTGTTGGTCCCTCTCCTGTATGGCATTTATTTTGCAAACATCCAAGACAATATCCCAGGACTGTGTTTGATTAGGTTTGTGACTGCAAGCTGGACACAGTTATCTGATCATCTGCCAAAACTAAACAGCCCCATCAAGGACTAAAATATCCACCAAAACTAAACCGTTCCAACAAGTTCTAAAATACTCACCAAAACAAAACAGCTCCAGCAAGGTCTAAAATTTGCACATACTTGGTATACTTAAAATGGTCTCAAGCTAAATAATGCAGCCTAGTAGCACTTGGCGAGAAAGCTTCTCCTACCTCATATACTATAAATGGTACTCCTCTTCAGACATATAATAGTCATAAAAGATGACACCATATAGTGACTTCAAAACCTTTATTTAATATGACAAACTAGCACCTCAGCTTAAATCTTCAAGTTTTAAACTTCTCTCCATATTATGCCTTAAATCTTGCAGAAAACCATCAATTATACTCTAGTTCACAATACTGGAACTCATTACCTCATCTCCACTTGCATCTATTCCCTTTTCTCCACACACGATTTCCATATCTTCAAAATAACTTAAGTAGGGAAGGACCTAGAAAATAAACTTGTGGAAATAAAATATCAAAAAATAATCTAAGACTCAGTCTGCAAATAAAGATGCCAAAATTAATGAGAGCATGTTAAGGGATTGCAGGCACAGTGATATTGCCATAGAGAAAATAGCAAACAGTGGGGGTGATGGCTATGAAAGCAGGAAGTTGGTTAGGAAGGGGAAAAGGGAGGGTGTTCATATAAAGGTAGATGGGTGGGTAGGAGAAGAGTTTAAAATGCAACAGGTAGCCAGGCAAGCTCTCTTCTTAATCTGTAGCACAAGACAAAGCATAACACTTACCCTCCTGCCCTTCTTTGTAAAAGCAGGATGAGGTGTAAATAGCATAAGGTTAGAAATGACAGGCACTGCCTGATTCATAAGAAAGTGCTTGCCAGCCCACAAGGATGATTACACTAGGGTTCAAAAAGGAATCTCCTGTTTTTTTCTCTGTGTTTTACAGGTTTTTGCTTTTCTCAGCAAGTGGTATGTAGGTTAGGTAAGGGTTGCAGCCATGAAGACAGAAGGGTTGACTTGGAAGGCTAAATTGCAAAGAATGTGTTTGGCCTGGGGAGGAGTGCAGGATCAGACAACTTGGCTCTTCTCTAGGTGGGCAGCCACATAGTGTAGCGGGGAAGGCTGCAGGCCACACCCTGGGGTTACACAATTGACAGATCCCTTTCAGCCACTGGCATCTAGCCGAAAGGTGACAGGTGACTGTCAGTGTTTGGCTGCAGATCCCTTCATCCAATCATTTTGGTTAAGGATTTACAGAGATTGTGGAGATATTTTATGACCTTGCTGATTTTACTTTCTTCCAAATTCTTCCTTTTGCGCACATCTGATTATTCTTGGTTGGCATGGATTTGGTCTGATTGGCATTGACTTTTAATATAGCATCAATGTGATACATAATTCAATCTGACTGGCCTAACAAACAAATGGTATGGACATTTCTTCCATGCAAGTGCAAGGTGTGATTTGTTACATTATGTGCATGCTTATTTTCATCCAAATGCAATTTGTTTTGAAAAACATAACATAAAAACACTATATGGTGACTTCAAAACTTATATTGAATTAAACAAACTAGCTCATTGGTCTATACCTTTAAGATTTTAAACTTCTTTTCTGCATATTACACCTTAAATCTTGCAGGAAATCATCAATTATAGCCTGGTTCACATCAGTACTGGAACCCATTGCCTCCTCCCCACTTGTAGGTCCCATTTCAAAAGCTGCATTGAAATGCCATTCCATTTTCCCAGATAAGATTTCAACAGTTTTAAAATAATGTAAATGGGGAAGGACTCAAAAAAAACTTGCAGAAATAAAATATCAATCCCCCCAAATAAAACAAAACATGAATACACTCACCCCCGGATTCAGCGAGCCCTGCACGGTGTGCAGGAACAGTGCAGTAGCTCCAGCAGGCAATATGTCCACCGTGCGATCCAGGAATAAGCTGCAGGGATGTGCACGAGCGCTTCTGCACTATTCCTGCATGGGTGCAGCTCCAGTATGCAAATTGCCCCATTTGCAGGTGAAAACCATGCAAATGAGGTGAATTTACAAGCTAGGAATCTGATAGCTGGCCGTGCAGGACTAGTGTAATCTACAGAAATGTGCTCAGTTAGTAACCAAGTGCATTTCTGCAAACTACAAAACGGAGCCATGACAGCTCCAAATAAAGGGTGTATATAACATGTAAAGCATGTCAATGGCCAAATATATGGTCATTGGCATGGATAACAGTTAAAAAAAATAATAACTTTTCATTTTTTTTAGCTGATTTCGGCAAATGGGATCGGGTGAAAAATAAAAAAAATAACCTGAAATAAGCATTCTAACCAAAATCACTATTTTTCCATTATACTCAATGGCAGGCAGAAGACGACATGGCCAGTGAATAGTGGTTGCTAAGGGGGGAGGCTCAGTGTGGGACCTGTAACTATGCATCAGCAGGCAATCCTATGCAAATGAGTGGAATGATAATGAATCCCAGATTTCCCCTCAATGCTAGTCATCACTCAACAGTGTAAATGCAGGAATAGCTTGGTGCAAGCCTAGGAGTTAGCTGACATCATAGGGGTGTGTGTCAGGCATACTGTGAGTGGAATGGAGCCCTGTGGCTTGGGTGCGCCTTTAGCTTAGCAGAGCTAAGCAAGAGGGTGTGTCTGAAGCTTCCAAGTACTCTTTACATTGCCTAAGCGGGTGTGCGTGCCGCGCACTGGGTTTTAAAGGGAAAAGAAAAAGTAAACCAGGAAATAGCAGGTCTGTGCACATTTGAGCACTGTGTTTGTGCAGTGTGCCCCCGGGCTTAAACAGGAAGGCAATGGGAAAGGAAAACAGCAGTAGGAAGGTAATCTAGGAGAACTAGCATAACTGGCAGGTGAAATGTATAAGAATCAGCCAATTACACAGGCAGCAGCCCGGCCCAGCCCAGAACACTACTATAAACTATGCAAATACCTTTCCGTCTGCTTTTTCCCACATACTCTACACCACCAGTGTACACAAGTGGGGAAATTTTAACAAACGAAAACAACAAAATGATAGGGGCTGCAGCAGCTATCATACATCAACATGTGGAAGAGGCTGAGGGTGGTGACGATGAGAATGCTTTCAACCAACCCACAGTAAGGAGATGGAGAAGAGTGTACAGACCCAGGGTAAGCTACCAGGGGCTACATAAGCTGGAGATAGTGGAGCACTATAGGGTAGACAGGGACCTCCTACAGCAAATTGTTGAGCTGTGCCGGCCACGCCTGACACACAGAACTAACAGAGGGGAACCCATCCCAGTGGATACCAAGGTATGTGTAGGCCTAAGAATACTAGCCACAGGTACCTTTCAAAGGCCAAGTGGGGACATCATGGGGATCTCACAGGCATCAGCATCCAGGGTAATCCACCAGTTCCTGGATGCCATGTCAGCACATACTGGTGAGCACTTAGATTTCCCCAACACCTGTGAGGTGTTGGCCAGCAATATGCGTCTCTTCCACCAAATAGCAGAATACCCTGAGGTAGTGGATGCTATAGACTGCATGCACATATGCATCAAAGCACCACCTGGTGAGCGGGGTAGGGTCTACATCAACCACAAGGGCTTCCCCTCCATCAACTTCCAGGTCGTGTGTGATGCCCAGGGCATTATAATAAATGTGTGTGCTGGCTGCCCTGGAAGCTATCACAATTCCCACATCTAGCATATGATGCAGCTGTACCAGAGATTTGCCAGTGGGGACATCCCTTATGGTAACCTAGTGGGGGATGCTGGTTACACACTGGAGCTGTGGCTGATGACACTCATCAGAAATGCACACACCCAAACAAGGACTCCATAATGAGGCACACGCACAAACCAGAATTATAATAGAGCATGTGTTTGAGATGCTCAAGTCATGGTTCTGGTGCCTGGACACATCTGGTGGAGCCTTGCAGTACTCACCAGCTACATGTACTCAAATTGTCATTGTATGTGCCATGCTACACAATATGATCCTGTGGAAACAGCTGCAGCAGGAACAGCACGGGGCACACAGTCCCCCCCCCCCACTAATGCCAAGTCCTGCACAGGCACAGAGTGACTCAGAGAAGGAACAACCTGAGCCTGCCTCAGTAGGCAAAAGGAGGTGTGCCTAGTATGCCCTGGCCTTGGCAAAGAGACAACGCATAGCACATACAGTGACACAGTCGGGACCCAGGGAATGACACCTCTCTCTGACTCACACATACAGTAAAAGGGATGCCAAACATGACACTACCTGTGCTCAACCATGTATAGGGAGTGTACTATGTGCATCTGACATAAGCAGCTCTCCAGCACTATCCTCAATACTGGCACACTCACAAGGTATGTCACTCTCCTTACCAATTGCTGAATGGAGTAGTATGTGTTGTTACTTGTATCTATGGTATAGATGTGAGCATGCAAGGGATTTGGGTGGCTGAATGGGATGCCAGCAGATAGTAGACACCTATAGTGGCAGCATGAAATCTGTAACAAATACTGGTGTCACCATCGTAGCCAGTACTACACATGGTGACAAAACCCACTGCAGGAAATGTGCTGGGCCACATGTGTGTCCATATGACACACACATGCTAGTCAGGGAGGTTCACATACCCAACAACAGTCTCAGCCAGCAGGACAGGTGTAGACAAACACAAACAAAGGCTGTGCTAAGGCATCTGAATGATGCCTATGGGTAACCTCCCCCCAGGCCTACACAAACAGACTACATCAGGTCAGGCAGTGGGATGTTAGTTCTGAAGGGTAGGAAGTCAGAAACTGATATTTAAGTCAATCAAACCTAAGACCTGTAGTACACTGATATGCGTCTAGTCAGCATGATAGGTTAGAATACCTGACATACCAGTACAGTCATAGCAAATGTGTACGTGTGTCAGGTGTCCCCCCCAATCCTATGTAGAAATGTAGTAATAGTCAGGTGTGCCCCCCCCAATACTATATAGAAATGTAGTAACAGTTAGGTGGTCCCCCTGGTTCTATGTAGAAATGCAGAAACAGTCAGGTGTGCCCCCAATTATTTGTAGAAATGTAGAAATAGTCAGGTGTGCCCCCCCAATCCTATGTAGAAATGTAGTAACAGTCAGGTCTGCACCCACCAATTCTATGTAGAAATGTAGAAACAGTCAGGTGTGCCCCCCCCCCCAATCCTATGTAGAAATGTAGTAACAGTCAGGTGTGCCCCGCAAATCCTATGTAGAAATGTAGGAACAGTCAGATGGGCCCCCCCCAATCCTATACAGAAATGTAATAACAGTCAGGTGTGCCCCCCAATCCTATGTAGAAATGGAGAAACAGTCATATGTGTCCCCCTACCAATCCTATGTAGAAATGTAGTAACAGTCAGTGTTGCCCCCCCCCCTCCAATCTGATGTAGAAATGTAGCAACATGTATGTGTAGGTATAATACCAGTGGAGCACAGATGACCTGAGGTGGCCAAGGTAGAAGGATAGATTGTAGCATTTGTACAATATGCAGGTATGCATGTGTTAGGTTGGTGTGTCAGGAAAAGCCGAAAGACACAAACAAACATATATATATATCTATATATATATATATATATATATATATATATATATATATATATATACATATATATATACCTATAAACACTGAAATATATACATATACACAGCAGTATATGTCTACACATATACAGAGATATAGATACATATGCACATATAGTTATGGATATCTACATATATATCAACATAAATAGGTATATCTGATTAGATATGTATGCACATATAGTTATAGATATCTACATATATATCAATATAAATAGGTATATCTGTACACATAAGATGTGCATATACACACACACACACATATATATATATATATATATATATATATAAAATTTACACACACACACACACACACACACACACACACACACACACACACACACACACACACACACACACATATATATATATATGTAAAGACAAAGAGATCTACAAATAGCCATATATAGGATGCACTATACAGATGTGTAGACATACATATGTATGAATATATATGTGTATGTACATGTAGGCATATAGCAACATATGTATATGTATATATCCATATTCCTGTCATGTGTAAACCTCATGGTTGTGTATACCTTCCCAATATGTATCTGATATGTGTATATTTAGATATAACAACATATGTGATGCAACAGTAATATCAATAACAAGTACTATATAATTGTGAATGTCAAAGCAATTGTTCAATACTATTCAATATGTGTACTGAAAGATATATTGGAAAAACAACAATTGGCTTCACAACTGTCATGGTGTAGTTGTTAACTGTTGTGACTATGGTGTACAGGGTCCTGGGTTCAATACCTGCAAGGGCTGTTTATTTTCTTGCTGGGCAGAACAAGGGCTGCTGGATACAGAGTAGTTAAGGCAGTTTTGACCAGCTTTATGTGCATCTGCGTGGGTTTGCACAAAGCTGAGCGGTGCTAAGGTACGATTAAATGTACAGGTGCTTACACCATGTAGGTGTTGCTTACCAGTGTGCAAATCTGCTTGGCTGTTAAATTGCAGCGATTCTAATACCTGCTAAGCATGGCGCAGCCCTGGTAACCAGTGCTCACATCCCATTCTGATAACATAGCAGGGTAATGACATCTGTAATAAGTGTATGTAATGCCATGTACAATACATGCGTCTATGTGCTGTCATTACAGTAGCAACGGGTGTGTGTCATGTATGGGACACACAAGTATATAAGACCTGTACAGCACTGTTATCCATGTGAATGTTTTACATACAAGGGTAGTAACCCAGGTTATGAGCTGTCACACTGGCATGTAGTGTATCGTGGCAGTACTACTATTGGCAGTGCTTTCCCAGGCAAGAGTAGAGTGCTAAATGTTGTACTGACAACAAGCACACCTGCAGGCATAGCTGGACTCTGAGGCCTTACTGTCATGTTCCTGGTTATATTTCCCCTACTGGATAATGATCTGACATGTGAAATGTAACTGTAGACTACTGTCTGTACAGCAGATGTCAGTGAGGGCTTCCAACATGTAGTATTGTTGTCAAACGTCTATCTGACAATGCATTCATCCTACTACATAGCTACTTGCCAAGCTGATGTCTGTTAGTCCATGTACAGATGTGCAGATGGCAGGTATCTAGCTTGGATACATACAGGCAACCTCTGCTTGACTGACACTGACATGTCTGCCCCAATGTGTTATAACTCGCACATATGGGAGACATCACCCTGTATGCACCACATGCCACATGTACCTCCACTACACTACACTACCACAGTCAACAGAAGATGCTTGGGTACAGGTGCCCATCACAGACACTAACCATGTGTTGTAAGACATGTTGCATACATGTCAACTGGATCACCTCAGTGGCCATTCCCAGGAGGCACCCAGGGAATTGGCTGATGCATGTCACTCTCACCCTGAGGCTCACCACTGTGGTGTCTCTCGATAGATTGCCTGCTGGCACATGGCAGGTGGCATGATACCACTGTACACTCATCCCCTACACAACCCATCTCTCCAGGGACAATAGCCAGGCACACACCTATGACCACCTGCAGTGATGACCCCCAGTACTGACACATGTGTATGTGTGCATTACTGTGGATAGCAGTGTCTGTGTGTTAGTACACCTGTAGTTGCAATACCACGATGGCCTTCACAAGCACTGCAACACCCATCGCCATAGTAAGATGTGGCTGCTGCTGTATCAGAAGACATTACATGTACCCTGTTATGCTCCTCTCCCTAATGGCTACATGAGCCTTGCAGTACCAGCACAACAGTGTTGTACAAATGGGTCGATAGGCATGGGATACCCATTGAGTTCTGGCAAGTGTGTGTATGTGTGTATGTCTGTATATCTGTAGAGTACAGCATTCGGAGGTCACATATTCCTATTACAATATGCATTGCCATACAGTAGTACTGATAGTGTTGTTGCTGCCCATAGGTGAGGCATGACAATGCAACACTCTACTATGCCTGTGGGATATACAATGGGTTTTATCGCAGTTGTGGGCAATGTGTGATGGTGGGTATGTCAGGGTGTCATCATGGGCTCCAATGAGTACAATATCCACTATGGGATGTGGGGGCTGTGTACACTGTCATTACACCATGGTCCACCCGATATATGTCCCATATACCACTGTATGGTGACCACTGTCACCCTCAACCATACAGGTAACTGATACCACAATCCAGGCCAATTATGCATGTGCTGTGTGCACCCTACCTGTAACACATTGGACACACTGACAAGTTAGTTAGCATCGATAGGCCCAGGTCTCTCGAATGTGTGTCTGCCTGTCATGTGTCTGTTAATGTGTATATGATGGTATGTCACACTATGTATTGCCCATATACAACCATTACATCCCCCATTACCATACTGTACATGTCTGGGGATGTTCTGCATGTAACATGTAACCTGGAACACACCTCACCCTAAATGCTGTGTGGTGTGTGCAATGAAAGCCACACACTTCAGTAGCACTACATACCTAGGTAGGGGTCTAGTCCCAGTGTTGCCAAGTAAGCATGTGCATGTATGTTGGTGGGTCTATATCAGGTTGCTGATTATACATCTCCTAGCGGGTCACCTCTCCATGTGGCACAGGCAATAACTGTTATACAAACTTGTGACACGTGTTCGACTGTACCAAGGATATGTCACAGCCATGGTGTCACCACAGTGCCATACCCCTTGTGGAATATGACTGCAGGCCATCCTCCTGCTGACACATGTACACCTACGACACAAATAGATAACATTATGGAGACCACAATCATGCAGTGTTACTAACAGCTATAATGCATTATGGCTGGACAGCTACACTACATGACATGTATGCATTAAACATTACTCCTGAAAACATGTTACACTGCAGTACATTGGTACACTGTAGTACAGTCACCGTGTGCATCAGAACCATATTAGCCTGTCCCTGCATCGATGTTATGGATGACAGGGATGTGGCACAGGTATCATCATATGCACAAGGTGTGTTGTTGGTTTTCCAGAGACTGATGGTGGACCATATGTGTGACATCATATGTGTGGATGAGGGGTGTAATTAGTTGAAATGGGCATGTTGATGTGGTGTGTGTAGGTATTGGGTTGCCCTAGGTATGTTCGTATAGTGTGTGGGTATGCATGCACACAGTTCTGGCATGTGACTGCCCTAAACAGGGGTTTTTTGGATAGCTGCAGACCATACCTGGCAGGGTGTGCAGTTCACCGCCTCCAGCCATGGGCATGCAGACTGTGCCTGCCAGGAATTCCATGGGCATGTCCAGGTACAGGCCTCAATGTGCTACTCTCCCCTAATGATGATAGATGTCCGCTGGAACCAGACCCATCCTGGGACTGGCCAAGGTGCATGTGGCCTGCTGTGGTGTGGACAGTGCCCCCCTGCAGTTCTGGGGCTGCTACTAACACTATGGCAGTGCCTTGGTGTTCTAGCATTTCCAAGTAGACCACCAGCTGTTGGTGTTGCTGGCCTATGTCCACACGGCCATTACCACACTCCCACCACATGTTCAAGAACTGACAAACCATGGTTGATGAGGCCCACCATCTCACCCAACCATCTATCCATGACCTCGGTATAATCACGGAGGGCACTAGACAGTTCATGGAAGTTGTCATTTGCAGGGAGAGCAGCCCTCTGCAGCCTCAGGCCCTGTCTGGTATACAATTCCATACATGCCTGCGCCCCTATGACAGTCTGAAACATGCACCTGGTGGTACCAGTTGTGGCGCTTCTGCAGAGGCATGATGACCAGAGGTCCTACCACGAGCACCCCAGTACATCTGCCTATGTGGTGCCCTGTCGGACATCTGGCTCTGCCTGTTGTGACCAGACACAGTAGACATAGACACCACACTCTCCTGTGTACTGCCACCAACCGTCAACTGTCCCTCTACTATGGCCACTGGTGATGGGGTATGTATAGGCACTGTAACTGTGTGCGGGGTTGTGGTGGCTAAGAGGGGGATGTCAAATGATGGTACAGTTTCTGCCCCTGACAACCCCGCTTGTGCCTCAACAGTACTTATTATCATCTGCGATGCCCGTATGGACACTGACATCAGATTGAATCCAGGAGGGACCCTAAACCACTTCGCCACCTGTGGAGGAAAACAAGAAACGCACTTTAAGACCTGTACAGCAGTGCATAACAGTACACAGACACACACACACACACACACACACACACACACACACACACACACACACATTCCACCTTAATACCCACTTGTCCATGATTTTACAAACAGTCCCACGTTTATTCACATAAGTTCCCCATCCTGCATCACACTTGGTAACATACACTCATTAATACCACTCATTAATGTATCATTCCTCTAAATGCCTAAACAAGTGATCACAACCCAAGACCTGTTACTCCATTACCTTCTTGACCTGAGTTGAGTAGGTTTTACATGGCTTCAGTGCTGTCATTCAGTGTTCACCCTGTGTATGTGCAGACATCATGAGCATGGCCCCTATATGTGAGGGGCTACTACGTTCATTCTATAATGTCACACACTGGAGTGTCATGTGTAAGTATTGTTCAGTACATGCCAGATCCGCTGCTCAATCAACCTATCATGTGACAACTGTAATATATGGATACACTCCCTGGTGTTGTCTAGTAATTCCCCAATGCATCTGTAGTGCTGCACATGTGGGTTTTCATTCACCTCTCTGCTGATTGCGATATTAAGGGTATACCTGGTGTCTACATTCCCTACAAATGCATGTTACATGCTACAGACCTTATTATACTATCAGCTGTCCTGTGATTACATATCAGACAAGTATTCCTGGTGTGTCATGTGTCAGTCCATGTCCATGTACTGCACGATCCCAAAGGGAAGTACTACCATATGAACACCCCCATAATCACACATGTGCATACATGGACACCCACACATGCACATACACACATCCTACATGCATCAACCTCCCTCCACTCCACCAGATTGCACATACAGACAAACTAACCCCCACCTACACACACACACACACACACACACACACACACATACATACAGGTGAGGTTGCACAAAGATAGTACACACAGTCCTCCCATTACCCATCTGTCAACATGCATAACATATGGTATTCAACAGCATGCAGTGCAGCTATAGTCAATCCATGCTAGCAGCAGTATACATGTGTGTGATGCATGGGCTGTGTTAGCAGGTAATGCCCCTTCCCCTGGAAAACACTGCACCCATGTACACAGTATTGCTGTGCACCTGTCCTGCACCCTGCCATGTACTGTGCACCAAACCTCACAGGTGTACAACCCATTGATGAATGTGTAGTACTGTGTCAGTTATGTCTGCTCTAATGCTCGCAGCCCCTATGTTGTTCAGAGACACATACCTGGGATAATATGTGGACAGATGTCATTTGTGAATGCCTGATGTCTAGTTTGCAGAGCTCAACATCAGCGGAGCATGTATGACCAATTCAGTACTATTACACTGAGAACTGTCAGACCATACCATGGCTATGGGATGTGTACACACCCTTAGTGATAAGACGCACTCTTCTTTGATCTGTCATGGGATGACATCACCGCATATATTAGCAGTACATGAGCCTGATATGTGACATATGTCCTGTACATTCACATGCAGTGTCTAAGAGATGTGTTAGGTGTGAGGATGCTGACCACGATGCATACACTCCGTGTGTGCATATGTGTGCACACCATTATGATGACGGTTGTTGCACCTATTGTTATGTGTACTACAGTAGTCACTATTCCTGGCAGGGGTATACTAACATGGGCCATCTGCATTTGCCAGTGTATGGTCAGTCTGCCCTACACATGTCCCCCAACTCTGCATGATTGCAAGGTCTACTCATGTGCACATCCCTTAGTGTTCACACACTGCTGTCACTATTGCTGTGGGGGTAGGGTTATGTCTGCCACAGTTCCTGAACCTCACTGTGTGCAGATACAGCCATTCTTAGCATCCTTAGGATTCCTGCTGCAATGCACTGGTGTGCCATGCTGGCACACCCTCCCCACCTTCAGCCTTTTTGCAGATGGTTGACAAGTATGACCTACACATGTGTGTCACTTTGCAGTGTCCCATACACTGAACACCACGTGTTACAGCCTAGCCCAGCTAATAACGTGGACCACAGTAATATGTTATGCCATAGTGTAGATCTGTAACAGTTGCCATTGTAATACTGGTATATACACTGTTGTTGCACTGTATAAGGGTGATGTTTCACACATGTCCCTACTGTAGGCCATGTGTCCCACCATTATGTTAATCCCTGTAGACACATTTCGCAATGACAGGATGTTAGTCATCTTGCAGATGTCTGACATACCCTTTCGATACCCCATCATAGTCACCACTGTGATGCAGTGCATTTAACAGCAACAATACATGTATAGCATGCATTCTGGGTAGGTGTGTTAGATGTGTGCATGGAATATATCATAGCCATTACATGCCTGGTGTATTGGCAAGCATCAACATAAACATAAACCATACTCACCAGCTACAGGCTGCTGCCTTGGTGGTATACCAGGGGGACCTACATAAGAGTGTGAGAGATGCAATGTCAGTGGCCACAGCTGTGGCACTGCTACAGGGTGGGTGCATCATTACAGTACATCAACAGTACAAGTCCACAATACTAACATTTATGCACATCTGTTTATTACTACTATGTAGCAACAAACTATATGCATATGACATGTCAGATATGGATGATCTACTTGTACAGATGCAGATGCATACACAACAGTGGTCTACTAATGTGCCCTGTGGCCTTACCTACATGCTCCTCAGCTGGTGTGTGAGTAGCACCCACCTCCACAATGGTGTCTGCCAGTTGCTGGGTGTGCGGATGGGCAGGTGCCATGAGGCTGACGAGGAGCTCCTCAACACGTGTCAGGGGAGGATGGATGGCAGGACCCCCCCTTTTGTGAGGTGATCCACCCAGACTGCAGCAGCACGCTGATGGGCATTGTGAAGCAGGTCAGAACAATGATGCCGGACCTGCTCATAACTGCGGTTATGCAGGCCAACATCATTGACACTGTGGCTAGTTCGTTCCACAGGGCGGTCTGATCCTGCTGCTCATGGGTTGCCCTGCCAAATAGGACAGGATAGTGCTGGATTAGGTAGTTCAACACAACCTCATTTTCTGTTGCTGAATACGCAGGTAGGCGGCCATAGGACATCTTGCCTGAAAGACATAAAGATGGAAACAGGTCTGAGCAACTCATACAGCAAGGTTACCATACTTCTTAATACACTTCTCTATCACCCCCTCCACCATATCAGTGACAACATACTGTTCACACAACTCAAGAGGTATGGCTACAGCTTACCTACCAGTGGGACATATATTTTATTGCCCCACACTTTGTGCTATTTGTTTGTAGCCATGTTCCCTGTGTGGACACTATCATTGCTGGCCTTTTACAGACTATTTCACTTGCATGCCAGGGTCAGGGCCACTATGGTTCCATATATGCATGTGGTATGCTTGCTATGTGATTGCTGCACATCTCTCATTCTGTGTTATTGGGGATATCTATGCATGCTGTTGGACATGTTCCGGGATTGTGTTTACTATTACTGCTCACATATGTTCTATAACAGTGACACAATAGCATGTTTAGGGAATAATTGCCAACATAACTACCTCTCTAACCCCATCTGGCCTTGTTACCAGGCCACATCACATGTGGGACCCACCCTGGGGCCTCCACATCTACTGGTCCAGCACTACCTTCAGGTGGAACCACCTCAGGGGATGTTGTCAACTCCCGGGGGCACACACAGATATGATCTTGTCACCCGAGGTCAGGTCCAGGGTCTGTTCCATAGGGGGCTCCACAGACACTTGTGGGATGTGCTACATCACCTTGAGGCACCCAGTACACATTCACAGGGTCCACATGCTCCTCCTGCTCAGCCTCCAGGCCAGGCAACTTCAGGGCCATGGACTGCCGTTGTCAGTAGCAATGTGTGGGAGGCTTGTTGAGATTGTTTCCATATGGGGGCCTATGGGGCTTCCACAACATAGACCACACAGACCATTCAGGGTGTTTACCCACCACATGTGTCATATACCACCCCTGTAGGTTGTCCTCTATATCGACCAACCTGAACCACCTCCACAAATAGACCTGCCATTCTTCCCCATATTCCAATTCCCTACTTCATAGACAAGGGCAATGTGGTCCCAACAAAGGGTTCACATGTGACATACCCATCCATGTTGCACTCACACACAGCTGTATATATCTGTGTGTATTGCTATGTGTGCTGTTTCCTCACACACAGCATGCAACACTGTGGTGGTAATATAGGGGACATGTATTTACATGCATATATATGTGTGTGTGTGTTTGTGTATATATATATATATATATATATATATATATATATATATATATATATATATTTATATATATATATATATGTAGACATACGCATATACATATATATATATATATATATATATATATATATATACATATATATATATATATTTATCTATCTATATGGGTCCCCTTCAGTACACCGACACACCAGAAGACCGACACTCTAAAGAAGGAGACGAGAAGATCGACGACGCAGATGATCGACAAGGTGAGATCCCAACGGACGAAACACCGACATGGAATGGGAAGGTGTGAGCGCGACTCGGTAAGTGTGCGATAGAGTGAGGGATTTAGTGTTAGGGAGCGGACAGGTAAGTGTGGGATAGTGAGGGACTGTAGTTTTAGGGATGGGTTAAGTGAGTTAGGGTTAGGGTGCGGGTAGGGTGAGTGTGCGATAGTGACGGACTATATGTTTAAGGGTGGGTTAAGTGAGTTAGGGTTAGGATGCAGGTAGGGTATGTGTGCGATAGTGATGGACTGTAGGTTTAGGGGTGGGTTAAGTGAGTTAGGGTTAGGGTGCGGGTGGGGTGAGTGTGCGATAGTGATGGACTATATGTTTAAGGATGGGTTAAGTGAGTTAGGGTTAGGTGCGGTAGGTAAGTGTGTGTTGTGTCGGACCTTAGGGTTAGGGTTTGGGTTAAGGTTAGTGCATGTATAGTTGTGTATAATGTGTAGTTTATGTTTTGCGTGTCGGTGTTTTGGTTGTCGGTGTTATGGTGTTCGGTTTTGTGCGTTGTCGGTATTGTGTGTTGTCGTTTTTTTTGTGTCGGTGTTTTGGGTGTCGGCTTTGTGGCATGTCGGTGTTGTGATAGGGATATTTATATATATATATATATATATATATATATATATATATATATATAGTTTACTATGATACGGCTATGAAGTATTCGAACAACGGAAGTTCGAATACTTCATATTTTGGCAGGTTATGTGAGAGAATGTTATTATTGCGAATGGACCGTGCATTCGCAATTATAATGTTTGCTCATGTAAGGGGATCGCGGTACAGTGCGGTTAGGGAAAAACATCCCTTTCCTCACTGTAGTGCGATCTCGGAGTTGGAATATTAAGTTAGGGGGGTGTGGGGGACA